>NW_025766338.1:0-46673 GCF_003918875.1 Haliotis rubra | reverse complement strand
TTGGTAATGCTTCGTTCAGTTGCTCTAAAAATGATGACCATTTTACTTTAATCCCAGCATGGAACAACTGTGTGTGTAGTAATTCTCATGATAAGTTATGACCAAAAAAAATGCATTAACTTCTTGGGTCTTTTTGTGATAATGTACTGAAAATGAAGTTTTGTCTTCTCGAGGCATTTTCCCCCACAAATTTATTTCCTTTCTCAATATCGTCACTCGTGAATTAAATAATTATACTTTCGTAATGATTTATTTTTTATTTAATGATGTGTACTTCATCAAAGCTTATTTTTAGTTTTACGTCTTGATCATCATAAAAATATATAGTAGATAACATGTAAGATGACTAGTCCTACAAAACTGTTTCGGTCATTAGTCATCTCTAAGTTTTCCAATAACCATGGACAGACTTAAACCAATATGGCGGACCAAATACTGTACTGGGAATGGTTCATGTCAAAATGGCTGAAAATATGTTGCGTTAGATATGGCTTTGAAAACGACGATACAAGTACTCGCTAAACGCTCTCGAAATTTGGAAATTGAATTTTGAAAAATGATTTAAGATGTCATAGCGATGTCATCGTGTATGTCAAATTTCAACACCGTTTCCGGTAGGACTTGTAATTTATCAAATGAAAGAGCATCTAAACGAATCTATTGTCATCAACCATATATGTAAAGATGACAGCAGAGTGAGGTAATCGCCTAGGACAAATCTAGAAAAAACATTAATGATACATATCCACCAAAGCCAGGACTAACTTCCTGCAATGGTACGGCCAACAAAGTCTTCAACTTCAGGAAAGAAATGAGGGAATACTGTAAGTATCGTCAGCCAAATCGTCAGTACTGATTCACCCTTTATCGCGTAAGTAGTACTGATTTGATTGATCATAATCTATAATCTTGCTCATCAAGTCCTCATTGAAATGCATATTCACCTTCATTCCGGTCATTTCCTGTGCTAAAACATAAACGTTTGACTCGACCGTTGGCACCCACTTCTTCACCACATAATTCGGGGCAAAATCGATTGTTCGACAGTAAATCCTGAAAAAAGGAAAACAAATAAAACCCTGTGTCAAATAAATCATTCATTAACAAAAGAACTTTCGTTTCTATTTCAGCCTACAAATATCTCTAGACTGACGAGTAAACAAGAACGAGAAAACGAAATATGACCTATTTTGTAGAACCAATCATTTTCTTGAAGATGTCCACCCTGCACGTGTCAGGTGTATCGTAAAGGTCTTCTAGATTTGAACTAGCATAGTCGTCGTCACCCCAGACGTGGACGATGAACAGAGTGCTTGAAGTTATTTTTGGTTTTGTTCTAAGATTTCGATTAAATCCTTTCTGGATGCCTTTCTGTTCGCAAGACCTATGGGACTCTAAAGAGATCCATTTGTGCCGATGCCTTGCGTCGATGTTTGCACGAAAGAAACCTCTGCTGTCACAGACCATGTCATGGTCCTGTCCTCACCGCTCGTTACTGCCCAAACCCTTCGCCTTAATGGCCAAGACTTTCTTAGCATCGAAATCGACATTATCGAGAATGAAGAACTGTGCTTTTTTCTGAAGAAAGCCGATTTTGTGTTTCGACAACCGATGGCAGAGTGAGGCATGGCGAAGGCATGGGAACGGTTTTCCAATGCGCGTATTGTTGAAAGAAAGGCTCGTGGGGTGGTCCGCCAGGCATAATGGTGTGGGTGCAATCGATCTGAACAAGAGAGTTGGCCCTGTGGTGTTCGGAATTTCGGTCCAGAAAGAAGAAATGGCGTGACAGCTGCTCGCTATATTGATTAAATCATTAAGACCCCACGTTGTACCACATTTCGGACGTTACAGAAATCACATCTTCCGGGGAAGACAACGGTCGTGCGCACTACCAGAGCAACACTGGACTTCCCTAAGACAACATGGCATCCAGACCCTACAATAGCCTGCACTCAGTCCGAATTTAAAATCCAGTAGAACACATTTGGGACGAGAGATTCAAAGAAAACTGAATGGCCTCCAACCAAGGCCGACAACTGCGAGCTGGACTCGATCAGGCATTTCACAGAGTATGGACCCATCGACCGGCTAATTCATTCCATGTACCAGACGATGCAAAGGATTTCATCAATGCCCATGGAGGCCAGCACGATACTAACTTTGAGATATCTTAGTGGGACCATTTTTTGTGAATTTGTTTGTGTGAACTCTAATGTATTTCCCGAACATGTGTTGCTCCATAATTGTCACGTTTAAACGCAATCTTCCGTTTTTGATTGTTAATTAAAGCGAATTAAAGTGTGTGGTTAAAGAAAACTCTATCGTTTCGCGTTTCTTTTGCGGTTCAGTATATGTTTAAACCGATTTTCATATTACACACACAATACACACTTGCATGCATCTTAAATCGTGTCGCATTTTTGATACAGACTATAGCCCTTAAACAAAGGCTCACGCTTCAGTGGCTAATGCTAATCACCTAGCCCGCATCTCTCTAGCCAGCCATAGTGCTATGTTGTCTTAACAAGACCTTGTTGGTCCAGACTCTGGCAAGCTAGAGTGAAAACCATTACATTAGAAGAGGCCTTTAGAAGAGGTGTGGTGTACGAAGAAGTGTATGAGTGGTCATTATAATTTGTCATTCTCGTTAACAACAAATTGTTCTCTAATTGTAATTGCAATTACGACTGTTTCATTGTTTATGCATTGTTTATAGCATTGTGACATTCATGATATACATTCATTCGATGTGGTATTATTTTGTTATTTCTGCTCCAGAAACTTTGGAAGCTGTAAAATAAGAAACATATGTAAGTGTTTAATGTTCTCTACACATGGATCAAACTACACACTACTGGCCGGTATAAACAGGGACCCGACAATACCACACATTGCCCGGTTTGCATAGTCACGTGAGCTGAGCCATCAACTCATATGGTGCACATGGTACAACACAGCTCATCAACTGACGCCTACTAGGGCCCTACTAGAACTGCCAGTTACACCTGCCAATCAGCATGTATATGTTTATTGTGGGTCGCTCAGGGGCAGTGTTACCTTATTTAACTTACCGATTAAAACAGGCCGTTGGGCAAATATTCAAAACGTGACAGAGTATGTAAACTTTGTAACGGTAACGACGTGGCGATGAATTTCATTATTTATTTATTTGTTCTCACTTTATAAATGCAAAGAGTTAAATATTTAAAGCCATATTTTTTATACCATACCAAAATTTTCATAAAATGTATACATTACTCAATATCAATAAAGATAGCTATTTAGAAAACTCGCTTCATTCTGTAATATTATTGTAAACATTTTTAGAATCGTGGGTAAGAATACTCCATCTAAATATTTCTACATGTACACATAGAAGAAAGATATATTCACTTGTATCTTTATAAAAAATGTATTTGCATATATATAAGACCATTCGCCGTGCAACGGCTCTTCAGTGCACACTGGGTCTGCCATATACACTGACAAGCGTCACCAACAAGTGTGGCACCAGAATGTATTACTGCACCTATCCAGAAGAAAAATGTGTGCGTGTGTGCGCGTGTTTGTGTACTGGTCACGCAAATAAAGTCGGTTCATGACATGGCTCACTGACACATACCATGCCGGAATTTCAAAATGAAGACACCACAACAGTGTACCAACTACTTGCTAATCGGTCTGTATTTTATCACTCTTAGAATGCCGAAAGGATATTGAATGCTGATAGAATATTGCTGCCCAAAGCACTGCATATTTCTCAGTCCGACATCGAAAGACAGATTAAAGGACGATATCGACAAACACATAAGATCGGTTGTGGACGCAGCTCTGCACGCCCTTAGCAACAACTGCATGACAGAGCTAGTAAGAACGATATCATTAAGACTGACTAACTGTCTGACTGAGTTTGGTTTTACTCCGCTTTTAGCAATATTCCAGCAACATCACGGCGGAGGACACCAGAAATTGGCTTCACAACTTGTACCCATGGGGATTCGAGCCCGGGTCTTTTTGGCGTGACGAGCCAACGCTTTAACAACTAGGCTACCCCACCGCCCTGTGTCATTAAGAAAGTGGTAGCAAACTGCAACTGGTGGAAGAGTTCATGTCTAAACGGCGCACAGTCGTTTGCACAGGCGGCATTTGCGTGCACGACATCCACGTGACATTCCACAACTTACGAAATTTGTAATCATTCTAATCAGCGTTTCATGGACGTTAACGGTGAAACGCATGGTCCATAATGACATTTGGGTGGTATCACGAAACACTAGACTAACTATGCCCTATATTGACCATGACACAATAACAGATCAAACAGCTCACAATGAAACATCATGTAACAAAGCTCTGTCAGACAGCAAACTTTCATTTACAGGAATGTTGGATGTAATCGTCCCTACCTAACAAAATCATCAGCTGAAATTTTTACTGCGTTCTTTAATTATCTCACGCATTGACTACTGCAGCAGCCCTCTGACAACATCTCCAAAGAACAGATCACCCGAATACAGCATATCCAAAATAAGCTGCAACAGTGATCTACAAAACTTCTAAATTTGAGCATATCTCTCCCCTGCTACGACAACGTCATTGGCTTCCAGTTGCTGCACGCAGTGTCAATGGAGTCCTTGTTCTTGCCTATAAGTGTTTCCTACTACTACTACTACTACTACTACTACTACTACTATTTACCGCCTCCGTGGTGTAGTGGTTAGGGCGTCCCGCCCGGACAGCGGAAGGTCGCGGGTTCGATCCCCGACCGCGTCGTACAAAAAGACATTAAAATATGGTACTTGTTGGTCCCTGTCTGGCGCTCGGCATTAATGGGTACAACAAGGACTGGTCGGCTCGTAGTCAGTATAATGTGTCTGAGTGGGGTATTTCTGCTTCACTGCGGCATGGTATCTCAGTGGGCTAGCACTATAAACCAGCTTAAGTATGGGCTAGTACAAGCAGCCGCACATACACACGCATGCACGTCGTCATATGAGCAAAATATTCTTAAGCACGACGTAAAACCGAATTTCACCTCACCTCACCTCACTACACTACTACTACTACTACTACTACTACTACTACTACTACTACTACTACTACTACTACTACTACTACTACTACTAATACTACTACTACTACTGCTACTACTTACTGTCCACAAAGGACTCTAAGATCACAAATGTTATTCTCAATCCCTAGGTGAAAACTTCAACTTGTGGCAAAGAAGAATGCTCTATGCTGCAGCATTAAAATGGAACAATCTCCCAGAATATCTTGAATCTGCCTCCAGTCTCTCTTCTTTTAAATCTCAACAAAACACCCACTTGTTTCTACACAACCTTTAAAATTATCGTTTTCTTTAAGCACAGAGAACACATTTATGTCGGGAATTTATGCACTCTATAAATGAATGTATTCTTATTATCAGATTAAAATATATAGGTATGCAGCAGAGAGGGGTTCGGGTGATCCTGGCACAGTCAGACTGGTAAGGCTCATCATCAGCTCAGGGCCCTTGCCCCTCTACACGCAGCCGAGACGGCGAATGGGACTTCTCCCAGGAAACTGTGCCTAGTCGAACCCACCAAGAACTTTCTGGTGAATATGTAGACTCCCCAACACTGCAGCCTTCCGCATTACCCAGAGTGTCAGAAGGGCTGTGCTCTATTATTGTTATTATTAATCACTGCATCACTGCTTGCCATCTTCACCTGACGTTGGGAAAAGTTTCATCATTCAAGATGATAACTGAAGTGAAAAAAACAACTCTTTCCACATCCATAAGAAATATCTGCTAAAAGTAGAGTCGATTGTACAATTGTGATTTATAATGAGCACATATTTGTTTCAACAGTTTTACAGCTGTACGATGTTGTTTGTAAACAATTCGAGTCTGAACCAGACAATCCAGACAATGACGTGTTCATGCCACTATGGTGGTGCAGTTCTTCCAAATGCAACAACCCGTGAGGGCCCCGGGTTAGAATTGGTCTTCAGTAACCCATGCTTGGCGACTATGCTTGTCGTAAGAGGCGACTAACGGGTTCGGGTGGTCAGGCTCGCTGACTTGGTTGACACATGTCATCGGTTCCCAGTTGCGCAGATCGATGCTCATGCTGTTGATCACTGGGTTGTCTGGTCCAGACTTGATTATTTACAGACCGCGCCATATAGCTGGAATATTGCTGAGTGCGGCATAAAACTAAACTCACTCACTCACTCCAAATGCAACAAATCCACAACATCATGTCATGTCTAGTGCCGACCATTCATCCACTGTGCATGTCTTTGGGCGTCTTAGGACGATTTGTAGATGAACGTCAAAACCAACCCACTACGCTCAATGAACAGGGTGTAGCTCTCGCTGATCAGGTGAACAATGTGAGACAAAATGTCATTGGTCAACTCATCAGAATCATGCCTTGTGCACCTAACAGAGGTAGTATCACCCTATATCAGTGACGTTTGCTTCAAAATGCAAACTTGACCACCGACCTTTTCAGAGCCGTTGTACGCCACACTCTCATCACACTGACCATTAAAACAAATTAGATATTATGATTTCCTTTCGCCACAACCAGGTGGTTCAGAAGTTTTGTCTTGATGACGCTCAATGTCTCCTACTTTTCAGGCGTAGAAAATATGAAATCACTTTGGATTGCTGATTAAAAATTTGAACCATATGAAAATGTTTGTCTTCGTTTTATCTTAGGAATAATTTCAATGCAAATCCGTGAGGCAGAATCTTGATTTATTAATATTTGTGTGTGGAGTACATGTGCTCAGCCCAAACGCTTTCTTTCACGTTCATACGCAACACGACATGATGTATGCATCAATAAAGTACTAACAAGAGATTGTGAGTTTATCATGTATATTTTAAAGTAAGATAACACCGTAACCCAGTAACAACTAAAATGCTAACCCAAGTAAATAGAGTAGCCTGTCAGTGTAACGAAAGTTTTTGCCGACCATGTTCCCAATGTTATGGAAATGATGCCTCAGCTTCAAATTGTTCCAAATTATCATCCATAAAGACTCTACCCCGTAAGACATTGTGGGCTGCTGACTTTTCATTGGTAATGAACTCTTATAACAATAATGTAAATGATTTGGCATACAGCTGGCGAGAACACCAAATGTGTAAAGTCACCAAAAGAAATGCCATCAGATAAATAAGCAATTGACTGAAATGATATTTTCTGGGTTAAGCAAATCTGGTGCATCTGTTATCACATAATCGGCACCTTCTCCATATTTGGGGTACCAGAGGCGAGATCAGTCATTGGTAACGCCGCTTCTGTTCCCGTGGCTCCAGCTCCACCTCCAGGCTCTCCTGCGTAGATTTCTCGTGCATTTTGAAATTCTTCTTCCTTTTCCCGAAACACTTGGTACATATGCTGGGTGAGCTTCGCTGAAACCAGCTCACTGGAATTCCAGGAGATCATGGACAAGACAAGTACTCCATCAATTCCCAGGAAATTGCTGATGAATCGAGTTATAGAGTGTTCATCAGGGAGAGATCCTTTGGCAGCGTTGACATGGGCAGCTATCCTGCCATCTCTTAGGAATGGAAGGAAGAGAAATCCTGCCCACAGGACAAGGTTAAGGATGGTGATGACAGCCAGGAGGAAGATCCAGTACCACAAGAATGTGAACATCTTCTCATAGATTTCGGTGATTGGCAAGGTGCACTGAACTCTATACCTGTGAGAAGTCTGCACTTGGTTTATAACAAAATCGCAATGACCATCTTTTACAAGCAACGGATTTATGATGGAGTCCATATCAAAACCAACATAGGATCCAACCCTGATTGCCAGGTGTTGTCTGAAGTGTAATGTTAGGAAAATAAACTGCGCTATCAGATTGACACATAACAGAAGTTTCACAAACAGGTACAGAAGAGCCAGAACGATTCGGTGTCTTTTCAGCAGACTCCCAAATACTCGAGCTGCATCACTGAACATGGCCTGGCAATTCTCAGCATTGGTCAATTGTACACTTTTCAGTGACTCCACAGTTTCCTCCATATTGAAAGTGAACAAGTGCTTGGTGCTGTTCCAGATGATGTTTGGTAGTTTGAAAGCGAGGGCTTGGAAGAAGAGTATGAGTGGTATCCAGAGGTGGTAGGAAGGTACAGGTTCCGGTTTTTCGTCATGATCATCATACATCGACTTCTTATCATACAAGCCCTTCAGAAAACACGATTCCTGTGTGTACGTGTAATGAGACTGTTCGAATTGAGCAGGGCACCAACAACTGATGGGTGTAGTGATGTAACGCATGGCGAATGATCCCACAGAACACACGGTCAATAGAAGGACTGTCCAGAAGCTGTTGATGGAGTCGACATAATCCTGATCTAATCCACGTCCAAACCATGCTCTCAATCCTGCCATTGTTGTCTAGAAACAAAACCAAACATGATTCACGTCATCACTTTGGTCACCAGTTTTTGTGTGTAATGCTGACTAATACAGAAAATCAAAATACTAGTACTGGGAATGCAAACATTAGTTAATGCTATATACTCTGATTTAGATCTACTCACGTGCCACTGCAGTTAATCCGAATACCATCTTCAAGTAAAGCTTACCGAATTGGCATTTCTTTGTACAGAATATGAACTGACCAAGAGCTGCACTCGTTATAGCACTGGGACATCACACAGATGCGCTGTGCTCGACTCACACTAAAACAGATTTTCCATTACCAAATGCATTCGTTATTTTGACGGCTTTTTGGTGGCATTATTTGGATACACATTGTCAAATGAAAAAGAATCTCTTGAATCATAAGTGAACATATTCCTCTGTATTCATCCGACCCGTGAAGATCCGGGATAGAATAGGTCTTCAGCAACGCATGCTTGCCACAAAAGGCGACTATGCTTGTCGTAAGAGGCGACTAACGGGATCGGGTGGTCAGGCTCGCTGACTTGGTTGACACATGTCACATATGTTATACTTGGGATTACACTTTCTCAGTAAAGTACATATTCTAGTACTTTTTGTGTTGAGTCCCTTCCGGGATTCGAACCCACACCTTCTGCGTCAGGCACCTAATCGCCAGTAGACAAAGTCAGACGCCTAGACCGCTCAGCCATTTGACCACTTTCTAAAATGGCATGGTGTATTTCATAGCTTTCGGCCGTGGGAGCCGTACCAAATTAACACTTATCAGAGGGTACACAATGTCCGCAGTCTAGACTACCAGTTGTCCGACTTCCATTTTTTGTGGAAGCTGAAGTGGCTGAGCGGTCCAGGCGTCAGTCTTTGTGTGCTGGCGATTTGGTCCCTGACTCTGAGGGTGTGGGTTCGAATCCCGGATGGGACTCAGCCCCAAAAGTACTAGAATCTGTACTTTACTGAGAAAGTGTAATCCGAAACATAACATGTTACATTTGACCACTTTCTAAAATGGCATTGTGTATTTCATTGGTTGACACATGTCATCGGTTCCCAATTGCGCAGATCTATGCTCATGCTGTTGATCACTGGATTGTCTGGTCCAGACTCGATTATTTACAGACCCCGCCATATAGCTGTAATATTGCTGAGTGCGGCGTAAAACTAAACTCACTCACTCACATGTCATCGGTTCCCAATTGATGATCGATGCTCATGTTGTTGATCACTGGAAGTCAGTTGTAACTAATTTTTCAGCAATTCAGCTCTTAACTTACTGTATTGTTTTATAAACAATGACAGATTTCTAATATTTTGTTCATTGCAAGACCATAATACTAAATTAAAAGTGGTTTTTGATAGATAATACTCTGGTATATATTTCTGTCTAATGTCAGCATACGATTTACAGATAAATACTATAATGCAAGACAATACAATATGAAAACGGGCTATAGATGACCAGCAACTGAAGGTTGATCACCATACCATAGACCATGGGGACTTACAGTGCCTTTGCTACCTGCATGGACCCTAGACGGATCTATATCATCCCCTCAGCCGTTAGTGATTGTTGTTAACTTTAGCCATGTCTTAGAACACAAAAAAATGCGTTTTAAAAATTCGGTAAGTTTATTTTACCTTGAATGTTTAAGTACTTACGTATCCCCAGAGGAGGAATATTCAAGCAAGAGTTGTTAAGAAATGGAAGCAAGTCTACACGATTAAGTCGAAATAACGCAGCATTACAACACCTATACTTACAATGATGAAGTGAAGGGGTCCTGTTCCTGAGGTGTGTGTGTGAAATTAGCCTGTTTTGAGTCTTCTCCCAGGGTAACAGTACAGACGGTTTGCTTCACATCCAACTACAGACGTCAACAGTACAGGCGATATTCAACGCTCTGTCGCGTTATAGTTGTTAGAAATGACTTCAGAACGTGAGTCAAGGGTTTGGTCTCGCCATGCAAACATTATTACGTCCAATTAATCTCTCCGTAGGAACGGTAATTGTAGCATTTCAGGACAGGAGTACTCTTGACCTCCCCTGGTTTCTCTAACACGGACCGTTATGTTGGGAAAATGGAATCGAGTGATCTTTAACAACAACATGTCTGACTTATAGATGTCATGCTATATTCTGCTTTTGTAAAATGAGAGCCATGTTACCCTCTATTAATACATTAGCGTCTGATCGGTAAAGGAGCGGGCATGTATTTTCCATGCAGCCCGTTCCCGAGCTCCTTTTTGCAATGTATTATGAAGATAAATTAGGTTTCTTTTCTGTAAAACGTTCATTTCAGAGACGTGACTTACAACTAGTGAACTTGGCTAAATATCATATAATGTATGAAGGCACGACGTTCCAGGTATAAGAACCTAATTTGGTCTACCATGATGCTTCTCTTTATCATTTCGAATACTAAGGAACATCTCGGCGTTGTTGTATCGTAGGATATGAATCGGTCTGCCCAAATGGACAATGTTTGCTACTCAACATTAACATGGTACGTTCTGTATGAAAACTTAGGCACATAAATGATAAATCAACATTATTTAATCAGAAGATATGTCTTGATCATTCCTATAGTCCCTCCTGTTATACTTCACTAAATACATATGTAGAGTGGATTGTTAATTTAAGTCTTTGAATCTCATTACAAATGTTTGTCTTTGTTTATTGCTGGGAATAATTCCAGTTCAAAGTCAATACGTAATGAATGTGGATAGAGCAGAAACTACCTTTCAGGAACGATCATGTTCAAGGACACAGTTTGGCGCAAGTCTTTCTCCTTTACGTCGATAAATCTGTTGACGTCCATCAGCAAAGGATAAGTTAAAGCTGGATTCATCTGACATCTGGCCATGTCCTGTTGCCAAGATTGGCCCCATTTGCTGCCCATCGCTGTCTGGCAAGTCTGTGGCCATGCAATAAGGTTGGACCACGGTACGGGTGACGACACCGGATGTTGAAGGCAGCAAGGCGTCCTTTCACCTTTTGGGCGCTGAAATGACGTTGACTTGTCCCAATTGTCCTCCTTGCCTAATCATCAGCTGTTTGGAACCGATTTCGTAAGTGCGAAACTCGGATATTGCGGTTTTGTCGAGCTGTTATCACAGGTGGTGCACCAGGTCTTGGACGATCAGCAACACTTCCGGTAGCCCGAAAACGTTGTCTGAGTCGAGTTACAGTGGATGGATGCACATTAAAGTGCCTGGCAATCATCACATCTGAAGCACCTTGGCTGAACATACCGATTACCTGATTCCTTTCGTCTTGTGTCAAGTCTGGCATTTTCTCACAGTAATTGAGTTCCACAATTCCTTGTGCTTTTACAGGGCCTGGGTGCAGGTAATGCATGTGTACAATGTGTTTCATGAATGTAGTTTTGTTTACGAGAAATGTCAAAGGTTCAGTTTTAAAGGTCACATGCAACGTAAAACACAACTTTGCAGATTCTGATACCTTTCGGTATGGACTTATCGAAACAAATCGTCAAAAATGCAAATTCAACTTATAATGTTGAAAAATAACGCGATGAAAAAAAACCGCGCGAAATCGGAGTTCAAACGTTTCACTAATTTTCCCCAGACTTTTCTGGGGAAAACGGGTTTCAACAGCTGGGCTGCGCTCATAGCACGTGCGCAGTGAAATAGGTTCGCGCAACTTGGAAGTGGGCTGTCTGGTGAATACTCTGTGAAGCCCTATATCACGGGCCAGAAACGGTGGGTGTTGTTGTTTAAACGTCGCGTGGACGACGACTATACACAATCCATTGACATGTTGCACACCGGCGTGAAGCTGGTTCCCAGGGCCAACTGGTGGTATCATCAGAAGTGACCTGTCTTTAACGGGTTCGAAGACGGGGCGCTTTTAAGCCCGATTTGACCCGATTTACGGCAGTATTTCACGCTGCAGATGCTTGTTATGTTTCGTACATCGACCACAGGGTTTTGTTGTTACTATGGATCGAAAGCCCCGTGTCTTAGCTTTCACGTCATAAAGTGCGACACGTGCGGGTGTCGTCACGTTTTCCCACCCTTAAAGCCCCCGAAGCTAAGCCCCGTGCGTGTGACGGGGAGCCAAAACAGCCTCAGATTTCATATCAAAGGGGTTTGATCTCTGCATCCCGCTTTTGCACTAATCGTCTCGCACCCGGAGAAAGAAACATATGCACGCATATCATATATGAAAATGTTGCCACGTGGACAAGGCACCTGGGATCGTCACGGGGTCGACGTGGGCACCTGGCTGGACGTCCACGTCCATTTGGACGTGTGATATAGACATGTCTTTTACCAAGAAAAGAGCCTTGCTCTGCGATCATCTTTATACGTCGCGTGGACGACAAATATACGCAACCCATTGACATGTTGCACATCGACGTGAAGCTGGTTCCCAGGGCCAACTGGTGGTATCATCAGAAGTGACCTGTCTTTAACGGGTTCGAAGACGGGGCGCTTTAAGCCCGATTTGACCCGATTTACGGCAGTATTTCACGCTGCAGATGCTTGTTATGTTTCGTACATCGACCACAGGGTTTTGTTGTTACTATGGATCGAAAGCCCCGTGTCTTAGCTTTCACGTCATGTGCGACACGTGCGGGTGTCGTCACGTTTTCCCACCCTTAAAGCCCCCGAAGCTAAGCCCCCCGTGCGTGTGACGGGAGCCAAAACAGCTCAGATTTCATATCAAAGGGGTTTGATCTGTGCGTCCCGTTTGCACTGATTGTCACACACGGATCCCCTTTTGCTACTGCTGTATATAAACACAATGGGCCGAAACGACAATTATAGAGTTTTGGAATTACGATAAAATGATGATCTACCGGACAGGGCATGTGCGTTTAAGCGTGCCTACACATACACTTTACGAATGGAAAGCCAGAACTGGGCATTGGCTTTTGACGTCAAGTGGACGCCATCCCTGCCTAACAGTGCAGGTCCCATCCTCATGTGCTGGCTGTGGTCCCAAAAGGTGGCATCCAGACGGCGTCGCAACATCCTCTTCAAGCGCCGATTCGTCTCCTCCACCTTCCGCTTGTAGGCAGAGACCGTCATGTTCCTTGGTTTTACCCTCGGGAACAGACTTCCTATCACTGCTCTGGAGCCCGGCCGTTTCCACCGAAGGTAGTCCAGAAGATCCAGCAAGTCCTCAACCAGGTTCTGAGGATCAGTTGACGCCGACACGTCGTTCTCTCCCACTTGAAAGAAAACAATGCCCTGGAAACCTGCATCAAGGGCATCCACCACTGCTTTCATCCGAGCGACAGTCGCCCCTCCTATCCCACGCACGGAAGTGATGATGCCACGTGGAGGGGGACAGATTTGATCAAGTCGCCGCACGAAGCTATGTCCCAGGATGGCAAAGTGGACGGGCTTTGAAACAGGACCTTTAAAAAGTGTGTAGGCCATGGCTTGAATGAAGTCTTCAACAATGAGTTGTGTCAAACAATGTTAGCACAAGTGCCGTGATGCTTGCATCTGACTGCTAGGTATATATAGCCCGGGCGATTGAAAAGTGTTTGTATTAAGCTCGGCATTGAGGTCACAGAGTCAATCAATCATTCATGGATTAAGGCCGGCTGGTAGCTTAAACCTGACACGACTCACTCATCCCATTCACTTATGCGATTAAACAACCGATCAGCGATTGGCTTTTCAGTCGTAATTCCGCGCCACTCGGTTGGCTTCCATGTCTCACTCAGAAACTCTCGGATTAGGCATTACAATCAAAACATCAGAGCAGAGCCTGTGTGCCCCACCACAACAAGTGCCTCTGCAAACGTGACGCCAATCAAGGCTCATTTGAAGACAATGAGGTGAGTAAGAACTCACTATGAAGCTACTTTAAGGGATGTAATTGTTGAAGGTGACCTTTAGTAACAAACAATAAGAATTAAATATCACAAAAACGTGTCTCCGTTTTCTCTTCACATGGAAATAAAGACAATACCAAGGCTAAACGTAGCAAAGAAATCGTTTTATTCATCCTTCCAGACAACATCAAACCAGAAGTGCAAACATAGCAAAATTCAGTTAAGCCATCACACCAGGTGGAATTAAAGACAATACCACGGCTAAAAGCGCAGCAATGAAAAACAGACAACATCAAACCAAGTGCAAACATAGCAAAAATTCAGTTCATACATCACACCAGGTGGAATTGAAGACAATACCACGGCTAAAGCGCAGCAATGAAAACGTTTTATTCATCCTTCCAGACAACATCAAACCAAGTGCAAACATAGCAAAAAATTCAGTTCGCCATCACACCAGGTGGAATTGAAGACAAATATCCGGGCTAGTTCAGAGACATTGAAAGCATGTTCCCCTCACCTGGAACAATACTATCAATGCCTCGGCCGGCCTACCGACTCAATTCATAGAACTTGAGCCAAGTGTAGAAAATCACTTGAGCCAAGGATTATATTTCAGTTTCACATGCCCGACTTTACCTTGATGTTTTTTCCCGTTTAATTTACTGGTATTATTAGTTCTTTGTTGTTATTGTTTTAAGTTTATGTCATTGCGGTTTGGGTTAGGGATTCAGCTTAAAGAGAAAGGCCGTAGGCTTTTAGTTTTAATTTATGTTTTTTTTTCGGTTTTGGTTTACGTTTTAACCTTCTTTGTTTTAAGTTTATGTCATTGCGGTTTGGGTTAGGGATTCAGCTTAAAGAGAAGGCCATAGGCTTTATGGTTTTTTCGGTTCGCAGAGAAAGACTTATTATTGCCCACATCGCATGTTTTTAATCCCCCTTTAATTTACCCGGTATTATTAGTTCTTTGTTTCGTGTTGTTATTGTTATTTTACGTTTTAACCTTCTTTGTTTTAAGTTTATGTTACTGCGGTTTTGGTTAGGGATTCAGCTTAAAGAGAGGCCGTAGGCTTTTAGTTTTAATTTATGTTTTTTTTTTCGGTTTTGGTTTACGTTTTAACCTTTTTGTTTTAAGTTTATGTCATTCGCGGTTTGGGTTAGTGATTCAGCTGAAAGAGAAGGTCGTGAGGCTTTTAGTTTTAATTTATGTTTTTTTCGGTTTTAGGTTAGCGCTTTTAGATTAGAGAGAAAGGACTTATTGCCTTTCACGCTAGTTTTATGTTACATCGGTTTGTGGTTAGTGTTTAGTTTAGAGCGAGACAGTGTTAACTTGTACTTTTATTTTGCATTCCCATTTGTAAGACGAACATGATCATGACGAAGCATTTGTGCATCACAGTCATATACCCAGATGGATAACCATAGCTCACGCATTCAATACTCTAACAATTGCATAATGGACAAATGATTCAAACATGTCAGCACAAATATATAATACGAAACATTAAACCTGGAAGGATACAACTTTGATTTCAAAGTCCGATTGCTGTGATGGCGCAGTTGAGTCTACGCAGGAAGGTCGCCGTGTGGTAGATCAGATCTCTGTGAATTCTTCAGGTACTGTTGACAATGGCAGTGGAGCTGCTACACGTGATGAAACAATACATACTACAATTTACATCAACATGCATAACAAACGTCAGAAAACGTCAATGTCCGTCTGGCGTAGTGCCATTACAGCCTACCCATCAATCACTCAGACTCTGATACATAGCTGTAGACACTACAGCAATATACCCCTCCTTTCCATATGCCACACCTTAGGGAATTGCAAAGATTTGACACGGCAAATCATGCACAGTTACCACCAAATCGCCTCTGAGCCTACCGGATTCGGACCTGGTTTGCCTGCGCCAGCCAACGCTTCGCCACCATCGCTCCTCTATGGGCGCCCTTCACTCCCATGCAACACCAGCATTTCGTCCTGCTTCCCAGGAGAAATCAACCACCGCTTAAACGCTTACTGCCAAGTCGCCTCCTGAGCCCCTGCCGGGATTCGACCTGGTTTGCCTGCGCCAGCCAACGCTTCGCCGCAAGCCTCATCTCTAAGGGTCGCCCTTCACTCCCATGCAACACCATCATTTCGCCCTGCTTCCAGGAGAAATCAACCACCGTGGCGCTTTTTGCTTACTGCCAAATTAAGCCTCTGAGCTTCTGCCTGGATTCGACCTGGTTTGCCTGCACCAGCCAACGCTTCGCCACCATCGCCTTACTCTCTCTATGGGGCTTACCTCTTCACCCCATGCAACACCAGCATTTCGTCCTGCTTCCAGGAGAAATCAACCACCGTTGGCGCTTGCTTACTGTCAAGTCGCCTCTGAGCTTCTGCCTGGATTCGAACTGGTTTGCCTGCGCCAGCTACCGTTCCGCCAATGCCTCTCCTCTAAGGGTCGCCCTTTCACTCCCCATGCAACATCATTTTAGTCCCTGCTTCCAGGAGAAATCAACCACCGCTTTGCTTGCTTACTGCCAAGTCGCCTCTGAGCCGTCGGGATTCGACCTGGTTTGCCTGCGCCAGCCAACGCCGCCATCATCCATCTCCTCTATGGGGACCCTTTTCACTCCCATGCAACACCAGCATTTCGTCCTGCTTCAGGAGAAATCAACCACCGCTTCTTGCTTTACTGCCAAGTCGCCTCTGAGCTCCTGCCGGATTCGACCTGGTTTGCCTGCGCCAGCCAACGCCGCCACGCGCCATCGCTTCTCCTCTAAGGGTCGCCCCTTCAATCCCATGCAACACCATCATTTCGTCCTGCTTCCAGGAGAAATCAACCACCGTTCGCTTTGCTTACTGCCAAGTCGCCTCTGAGCCTGCCTGGATTCGACCTGGTTTGCCTGCGCCAGCCAACGCTTCGCCACCATCGCCTCTCTCCTCTATGGGGCGACCCTTCACTCCATGCAACACCAGCATTTCGCCCTGCTTCCAGGAGAAATCAACCACCGTTCGCGCTGCTTACTGTCAAGTCGCCTCTGAGCTCCTGCCTGGATTCGAACTGGTTTGCCTGCGCCAGCTACCGTTCCGCCGCTAATGCCTTCTCCTCTAAGGGTCGCCCTTCACTCCCATGCAACACCATCATTTCGTCCTGCTTCCAGGAGAAATCAACCACCGCTTGCGCTTGCTTACTGCCAAAGTCGCCTCTGAGCGCTTCGCCGGATTCGACCTGGTTTGCCTGCGCCAGCCAACTTCATGCCACCATCGCCTCTCCTCTATGGGGCGACCCTTCACTCCCATGCAACACCAGCATTTCGTCCTGCTTCCAGGAGAAATCAACCACCGTTTGCGCTTGCTTACTGCCAAAGTCGCTTCTGGAGCTCCCCTGCCGGGATTCGACCTGGTTTGCCTGCGCCAGCCAACGCTTCGCCACCATCGCTTCCCTAAGGGTCGCCCTTCACTCCCATGCAACACCATCATTTCGTCCCTGCTTCCAGGAGAAATCAACCACCGTTTGCGGCTTGCTTACTGCCAAGTCGCCTCTGAGCCTCTGCCGGATTCGACCTGTTTGCCTGCGCCAGCCAACGCCACCATCGCTTCCTCTAAGGGTCGCCCTTCACTCCCGTGCAACACCATCATTTAAGATCCCTGCTTCCAGGAGAAATCAACCACCGCTTCGCTTGCTTACTGCCAAAATCGCCTTCTGAGCCCCTACTTGCCGGGGATCGAACTGGTTTGCCTGCGCCAGCGGCAACGCCACCCATCGCCTCTCCTCTAAGGGTCGCCCTTCACTCCTATGTAACACCAGCATTTCGTCCTGCTTCCAGGAGAAATCAACCACCGTTTATGCTTGCTTACTGCCAAATTCGCCTCTGAAGCCCTGCCTGATTCGACCTGGTTTGCCTGCGCCAGCTAACGCCGCCACCATCTCGCCTCTATGTGGGCGACCCTTCACTCCATGCAACACCATCATTTCGTCCCTGCTTCCAGGAGAAATCAACCACCGTTCGCGCTTGCTTACTGTCAAGTCGCCTCTTGAGCCGCCTGCCTGGATTTGAACTGGTTTGCCTGCGCCAGCTACCGTTCGCCGCCATGAATGCCTCTCCTCTTAAGGGTCGCCCTTCACTCCCATGCAACACCATCATTTCGTCCTCGCTTCCAGGAGAAATCAACCACCGTTTCAGCGCTTGCTTTACTGCCAAGTCGCCTTCTGGAGCTTCTGCCGGAGGATTCGACCTGGTTTTGCCTATGCCAGCCAGCGGCCAGCTACACCATCGCCTCTCTCACTCATGGGCGACCGCTTCACTCCTTATGCAATACCAGCATTTGGCCCTGCTTCCAGGAGAAATCAACCACCGTTTGCGCTTGCTTTATCTGTCAAGAGTCGCCTCGACCTTCCTGCCTGGATTCGACCTGGTTTGCATGCGCCAGCCTTCTGCTTCCGCCGCTAATGCCTCTTTCTCTCTAAGGGTCGCCCTTCACTCCCATGCAACACCATCATTTCGTCCGCTTCCAGGAGAAATCAACCACCGTTTGCGCTTTGCTTACTGCCAAGTCGCCTCTGAGCTTCTGCTGGATTCGACCTGGTTTAGCCTGGCGCCAGCCAACGCTTCGCCACCATCGCCTTCTCTCCTCTAAGGGTCGCCTTCACTCCCATGCAACACCATCATTTTCGTCCTGCTTCCAGGAGAAATCAACCACCGTTTGGCGCGCTTACTGCCAAAGAGTTAAATGCTGAGCCTGCCTGGATTCGACCTGGTTTGCTCTAAGCCAGCCAACGCTTCGTACCATCGCTCTCTCTCTATGGGGCGACCTTTCACTCCCATGCAACACCAGCATTTCGTCCTGCTTCCAGGAGAAATCAACCACCGCTTGGCGCTTGCTTACCGTCAAGTCGCCTCTCCTGGCTTCTGCCTGGATTCGAACTGGTTTGCCTGCGCCAGCTACCGTTCCGCCGCTAATGCCTCTCCTCTAAGGGGTCGCCCTTCACTCCCATGCAACACCATCATTTCGTCCTGCTTCCAGGAGAAATCAACCACCGCTTATGCTTTGCTTACTGCCAAAATTCTCTGGCGCTTTTCTGCCGGGATTCGACCTGGTTTGCCTCGCCAGCCAGCGGCCGCCACCATCGCCTCTCCTCTAAGGGTGCCCCTTCACTCCCATGCAACACCATCATTTAGGCCCTGCTTCCAGGAGAAATCACCACCGTTCGCGGCTACCTTACTGCCAAATTCAGCCTCTGAGCATAGTCGGATTCGACCTGGTTTGCCTAAGCCAATAGCAACCACCATCGCCTCTCCTCTATGGGCTGACCCTTCCATCCATGCAACACCAGCATTTCGGTCCTGCTTCCAGGAGAAATCAACCACCGTTCGCGGCATGCTTACTGCCAAGTCGCCTCCTGAGCCCTGCCGGGATTCGACCTGGTTTGCTCCGTCGCAGCCAGCGCCACCACCATCGCCTCTCCTCTAAGGGTCGCCCTTCACTCCCATGCAACACCATCATTTCGGTCCTGCTTCCAGGAGAAATCAACCACCGTTCGTATTGCTTACTGCCAAGTAAGCCTCCTGCGCTCCTGCCTGGATTCGACCTGGTTTGTCGCCTGCACCAGCCAACGCTACACCATCGCCTCTCTATGGGTGACCCTTCACTCCATGCAACACCAGCATTTTCGTCCTGCTTCCAGGAGAAATCAACCACCGCGGCATGCTTGTCAAACCGTCGTCCTCTGAGCGCTCTGCCTGGATTCGAACTGGTTTGCCTGCGCCAGCTACCGTTCCGCCGCTAATGCTCTCCTCTAAGGGTCGCCCTTCACTCCCATGCAACACCAGCATTTCGTCCTGCTTCCAGGAGAAAATCAACCACCGTTCGCTGGCTTACTGCCAAATTAGCCTCTGAGCTTTGCCGATTCGACCTGGTTTGCCTGCGCCAGCCAACTTCACCACCATCGCCTCTCACTCTATGGGAAGTACCCTTCACTCCCCATGCAACACCAGCATTTAGTCCTGCTTCCAGGAGAAATCAACCACCGTTCGCTTTGGCACTGCCGTCAGCTTCTGAGCCCTGCCGGTTGATTCGACCTGGTTTGCCTGCGCCAGCCAACGCTTCGCCACCATCGCCTCTTCCTCTAAGGGTCGCCCCTTCACTCCCATGCAACACCATCATTTCGTCCTGCTTCCAGGAGAAATCAACCACCGTTGGCGCTTGCTTGCTGCCAAGTCGCCTCTGGCGCCTGCCTGGATTACGACCTGGTTTGCCTGCGCCAGCCAGCGCTTCGCCACCATCGTTTCTCCTCTATGGGGCGACCCTTCACTCCTATGCAACACCAGCATTTCGTCGCCCTTAGCTTCAGGGAGAATCAACCACCGTTCGCGCTTGCTTACTGTCAAGTAAGCCTCTTATTAGCCACTGCCTGGATTCGAACTGGTTTGCCTGCGCCAGCTACCGTTCCGCCATTGTAATGTTTTCTCTCCTAAGGGTTGCGCCCTTCATCTCCATGTAACACCATCATTTGCGTCCTGCTTCCAGGAGAATCAACCACCGTTTGCACCTTGCTTACTGCCAAAGTGTCAGCCTCTGGCGCCTGCCTGGATTCGACCTGGTTTGCCTCGCCAGTAACGCTTCGCCACCATCGCCTCTCTCTCTCATGGGCTGACCCTTCACTCCCATGCAACACCAGCATTTGGTCCTGCGCACCAGGGAGAAATCAACCACCGTTTATGCTTTTGCTTTACTGTCAGGAGTCGCCTCTGAGCGCCTGCCTGGATTCGACCTGGTTTGCCTGCGCCAGCCAACGCTTCGCCACCATCGCCTCTCCTCTAAGGGTCGCCCTTCACTCCCATGCAACACCAGCATTTCGTCACTGCTTCCGGAGAAATCGACAACCACCGTTTGCGCTTGTTTACTGTCAGGTCGCCTCTGAGCCCCTGTCGGGACTCAATGTGTTTCAGTTCTGCTACACCGTGGCGCATCGAGCATCTTCGGAGAACCAATGACGAATAGCATGAGCAACGTCGCGCGCCCGTTACACGAATACTAAACACCAAGGCAACGAAAAGCTTGATCATGGTGGAGGTCGGAATTATCCCGCTATGCACTACCTCGGGTCCCCATCTTCCAACCTCCGTCGGCAGACGTGGACGGCAACGCAATCGCAATTTTCATCGCCGTGCCCGTCGCATCGTCTTGCCCGGAACATAGGCAAATTTCTGAGCCAGTGGCCAGCCTGGCTCTTGTCCCCATATAAAGAATACCCCGTAAATACGTTGGATAGTTAGACTTTCGCCTGAGAGAGTACTATGCATTTTTAAAGTTAATAAATACTTTATTTGAAGGGTTAGAAAACGCCCTTTGCATGCACCTCCGCCATTGAATGGGCTTTTGGCAATATAAGCCAATTTGATTTCTGTCTTTGGACAGAAAAAGTTATATAGATTCTATACCTGCGAAATATAGCAAAACATGACGATTTTTACAAACAAATTGTTCAATATATATTTTAATTTTCAGGATAGATCCAATTTGTGTTCACCACCGTCACCGACGTCAAAAGAGCTTTCTAATGATACCAATACAGGTTTGTTGCCGATAGGTATAACGAGTTAGAAGCAAACAAAGACGCGATAAGGCAAAGACTGAAC
Source organism: Haliotis rubra (assembly GCF_003918875.1). Classification (NCBI taxonomy): domain Eukaryota; kingdom Metazoa; phylum Mollusca; class Gastropoda; order Lepetellida; family Haliotidae; genus Haliotis; species Haliotis rubra. The sequence continues at coordinate 24,808 of NW_025766338.1, read as the reverse complement.
AAGGGCGCATTTGAAGGCCGACCACAATAAGAAGCGGCGGTATAAACCGGCGTGCGTAACGTCTCAGCAGAACATCGCACATGTCTGAATTATACGTCGTTAGAGCGTACTTTCGAGGGCTTTCGACTGCGCATAGGTGAAAATCGACCATGGAGCGAAAACCATACATCTGCTGATGATGGCAGGTGACATATAAATTATAGCCGAACACTACATCTGCTGATGGCGCAGGTGACACGAACACCGCAAATGCGCTTGTTATACATCCTTAGACGGCGGCAATTTCAGATGTGTGGAGCAACATTGCATAATGAATTTATGCGAAAAGCATCTTCCGCCGATGCCAATATATACGGAAAATACTCCATTGCAATGAATTTATGCACAAAACATCTTCCGCCGATAGCACATGGGACACGTGCATGTTATACATCGTTAGAAGCGCACTGGAAAGACCTTCAAATGCGTTATAGATATTAAGAATCCAACATTGCATAATGAATTTATGTGGAAAACATCTTCCGCCGATAGCACATAGCACACGGCACACGGAAAAGTACCTTTGCATCGTGAAATTATACGCGCACTTGAAGACCTTTGCGGTTGTAGCGGCGCAAATCGAACATTGCTAATGTTATACATCCCAGAAACGCACCGTATTAAGAATCGACATTGCGAAATGACCTTTCAAATGCGCGACCAGATGTTAAGAATCGCAGCGGCGTAAATTGCATGTTATGAATTTAAGCGCGCTGAAAGACCATTATGCGAACAAGTCTTTGCACAGCGGCGCAAATGTGCATGTTATACATCATCACTGAAAAGAGGCCTTTAAAACGCAGATATTAAGAATCCGTAATGAATTTTATGTGAAAAACATCGCCGATATCATTGGAGACGGAAATGACCAATATATACGGACATCTAGTACCTTTTGCGCAGCGGCGTAAATGTGCATGTTATGCATCGTTAGAAGCGCACTGAAAGGCTCCAATGCGTTATAGATATTAAGAATCGAACATTGCATAATGAATTTGTGCGGAAAACATCTTCCGCCGATAGCGCGTGGAGACGGAAATGACCATTATATACGGACATCTAAAGTACCTTCCAGCAGCGGCGCAAATGTGCATGTTATACACATAGAAGCGCACTGGAAAGGCTCTTCCGCCCTATAGCATTACAGAATCGAACATTGCATAATGAATTTATGCACAAAACCTCTTCCGCCCATAGCATTACGCACACGGAAATGACCATTATGCGAGCAGCGCCTTTGCGCAGCGGCTGCGCTGTTATACATCCTTAGAAGCGCACTAGAAAGACCTTTCAAATGCGCTATAGATATTAAGAATCCAACATTGCATAATGAATTTATGTGGAAAACATCTTCCGCCGATATCACATTGGAGACGGAAATGACCAATATATAGGGACATCTAAAGCACCTTTGCGCAGCGGCGTAAATGCATGTTGCATGTTATACATCGTTAGAAGCGCACTGGAAAGGCCTTTCAAATGCGTTATAGATATTAAGAATCGAACATTGCATAATGAATTTATGCACAAAAAACATCTTCCGCCGATAGCACATGGGACACGGAAATGACCATTATACACGAATAACACTGGTACCTTTACGCAGCGGCGTAAATGTGCATGTTATATTATCGTTAGAAGCGCACTGGAAAGGCCTTTCAAATGCGTTATAGATATTAAGAATCCAACTTTGCATAATGAATTTGTGCGGAAAACATCTTCCGCCCACAGCACGTTGGAGACGGAAATGACCATTATACACGAACAACACTGGTACCTTTGCGCAGCGGCGTAAATGTGCATGTTATACATCGTTAGAAGCGCACTGGAAAGGCCTTTCAAATGCGTTATAGAAGCGCACATTTCAATTTCCGCCAAAGCGCATTGGAACTTTCCAAAATGCGCGTTATACGGATATTAAGAATCGAACATTGCATAATGAATTTATGCACAAAATACGCTATAGATATCTTCCGCCCATAAGCACATACCGGGCACACGGAAATGACCATTATACGCGAACAAGACCTTTGCACAGCGGCGCAAATGCGCTTGTTATACATCCTTAGAAGCGCACTAGAAAGACCTTTCAAATGCGCTATAGATGTTAAGAATCCAACATTGCATAATGAATTTATGTGGAAAACATCTTCCGCCGATATCACATTGGAGACGGAAATGACCAATATATAGGGACATCTAAAGTACCTTGCGCAGCGGCGTAAATGCATGTTATACATCGTTAGAAGCGCACTGGAAAGGCCCTTCAAATGCGTTATAGATATTAAGAATCCAACTTTGCATAATGAATTTATGCGGAAAACATCTTCCGCCCACAGCACGTTGGAGACGGAAATGACCATTATACACGAACAACACTGGTACCTTTGCGCAGCGGCGTAAATGTGCATGTTATACATCGTTAGAAGCGCACTGGAAAGACCTTTCAAATGCGCTTATAGATATTAAGAATCCAACATTGCATAATGAATTTATGCGGAAAAACATCTTCCGCCGACAGCACATTGGAGACGGAAATGACCATTATACACGAATAACACTGGTACCTTTGCGCAGCGGCGTAAATGTGCATGTTATATACATCGTTAGAAGCGCACTGGAAAGGCCTTTCCGAATGCGCTATAGATATTAAGAATCGAACATTGCATAATGAATTTATGCACAAAACATCTTCCGCCCACAGCACATTGGAGACGGAAATGACCATTATACACGAACAACACTGGTACCTTTGCGCAGCGGCGCAAAATGTGCATGTTATACATCGTTAGAAGCGCACTGGAAAGGCCTTTCAAATACGTTATTGATATTAAGAATCAACTTTGCATAATGAATTTATGTGGAAAACATCTTCCGCCGATAGCACTAATTGCAGACGGAAATTATCATTATACGCGAACAAGTCCTTTTGCCTTTGCACAGCGGCGAAAATGTGCATGTTATACATCGTTAGAAGCGCACTGGAAAGGCCTTTCAAATGCGCTTATAGATATTAAGAATCCACCTTTGCATAATGAATTTATGCGGAAAACATCTTCCGCCCATAGCACATTGGAGACGGAAATTACGATTATATACGGACATCTAAAGGTACCTTTGCGCAGCGGCGCAAATGTTGCATGTTATATACATCGTTAGAAGCGCACTGGAAAGGCCTTTCAAATGCGCTTATAGATATTAAGAATCGAACATTGCATAATGAATTTATGCACAAAACATCTTCCGCCGATAGCATATGGGACACGGAAATGACCATTATACACGAACAACACTGGTACCTTTGCGCAGCGGCGTAAATGTGCATGTTATACATTGCGGAAAACAGAAGCGCACTGGAAAGGCCTTTCAAAATGCGTTATAGATATTAAGAATCCAACTTTGCATAATGAATTTATGTGGAAAACATCTTCCGCCCATAGCACGCACGGAAATTGCGGAAAACGGCCGTAAATGACCATTATACGCGAATCAAAGACCTTTGCACAGCGGCGCAAATGTGCATGTTATACATCGTTAGAAGCGCACTGGAAAGGCCTTTCAAATGCGCTATAGATATTAAAGTCGAACATCGCATAATGAATTTATGCACAAAAACATCTTCCGCCGAGCTAGCACATGGGACACGGAAATGACCATTATACACGGAACATCTAAAGGTACCTTTACGCAGCGGCGTAGATGTGCATGTTATACCCCAAAACATCGTTAGAAGCGCACTGGAAAAGCCTTTCAAATGCGCTATAGATAAAAGAATCCACGCGCTATAGATATTAAGAATCCACCTTCTGCATAATGAATTTGTGCGGAAAACATCTTCCGCCCACAGCACGTTTGGAGACGGAAATGACCATTATACACGAACAACACTGGTACCTTTGCGCAGCGGCGTAAATGTGTGCATGTTATACATATCGTTAGGAAGCGCACTGGAAAGGCCTTTCAAACGCGTTATAGATATTAAGAATCGTAACATGCATAATGAATTTAGAACAAAAACATCTTCCGCCCATAGCAATATGGCACACGGAAATTATCATTATACGCGAACAAGACCTTTGCACAGCGGCGTAAATGCGCTTGTTATACATCCTTAGAAGCGCACTAGAAAGACCTTTCAAATGCACTATAGATGTTAAGAATCCAACATTGCATAATGAATTTATACGGAAAACATCTTCCGCCGATATCACATTGGAGACGGAAATTACCATTACATACGGGCATCTAAAGTACCTTTGCGCAGCGGCGTAAATGTGCATGTTATACATCGTTAGAAGCGCACTGGAAAGGCCCTTCAAATGCGTTATAGATATTAAGAATCCACCTTTGCATAATGAATTTATGCGGAAAACATCTTCCGCCCACAGCACGTTGGAGACGGAAATGACCATTATACACGAACAACACTGGTACCTTTGCGCAGCGGCGTAAATGTGCATGTTATACATCGTTAGAAGCGCACTGGAAAGGCCTTTCCAATGCGTTATAGATATTAAGAATCGAACATTGCATAATGAATTTATGCACAAAAAACATCTTCCGCCGATAGCACATGGGACACGGAAATGACCATTATACACGAATAACACTGGTACCTTTACGCAGCGGCGTAAATGTGCATGTTATACATCGTTAGAAGCGCACTGGAAAGGCCTTTCAAATGCGCTATAGATATTAAGAATCCACCTTTGCATAATGAATTTGTGCGGAAAACATCTTCCGCCCACAGCACGTTGGAGACGGAAATGACCATTATACACGAACAACACTGGTACCTTTGCGCAGCGGCGTAAATGTGCATGTTATATATCGTTAGAAGCGCACTGGAAAGGCCTTTCAAATACGTTATTGATATTAAGAATCCAACTTTGCATAATGAATTTATGCGGAAAACATCTTCCGCCCATAGCACAAGGCACACGGAAATTATCATTATACGCGAACAAGTCCTTTGCACAGCGGCGAAAATGTGCATGTTATACATCGTTAGAAGCGCACTGGAAAGGCCTTTCAAATGCGCTATAGATATTAAGAATCCAACTTTGCATAATGAATTTGTGCGGAAAACATCTTCCGCCCAAAGCGCATTGGAGACGGAAATTACGATTATATACGGACATCTAAAGTACCTTTGCGCAGCGGCGCAAATGTGCATGTTATACATCGTTAGAAGCGCACTGGAAAGGCCTTTCAAATGCGCTATAGATATTAAGAATCGAACATTGCATAATGAATTTATGCACAAAAAACATCTTCCGCCGATAGCACATGGGACACGGAAATGACCATTATACACGAACAACACTGGTACCTTTGCGCAGCGGCGTAAATGTGCATGTTATACATCGTTAGAAGCGCACTGGAAAGGCCTTTCAAATGCGCTATAGATATTAAGAATCCAACATTGCATAATGAATTTATGTGGAAAACATCTTCCGCCCATAGCACATGGCACACGGAAATTATCATTATACGCGAACAAGACCTTTGCACAGCGGCGCAAATGCGCTTGTTATACATCCTTAGAAGCGCACTAGAAAGACCTTTCAAATGCGCTATAGATGTTAAGAATCCAACATTGCATAATGAATTTATGCGGAAAACATCTTCCGCCCAAAGCGCATTGGAGACGGAAATGACCAATATATACGGACATCTAAAGTACCTTTGCGCAGCGGCGTAAATGTGCATGTTATACATCGTTAGAAGCGCACTGGAAAGGCCTTTCAAATGCGCTATAGATATTAAGAATCCACCTTTGCATAATGAATTTGTGCGGAAAACATCTTCCGCCCACAGCACGTTGGAGACGGAAATGACCATTATACACGAACAACACTGGTACCTTTGCGCAGCGGCGTAAATGTGCATGTTACACATCGTTAGAAGCGCACTGGAAAGGCCTTTAAAACGCGTTATAGATATTAAGAATCGTAACATGCATAATGAATTTAGAACAAAAAACATCTTCCGCCCATAGCACATGGCACACGGAAATTATCATTATACGCGAACAAGACCTTTGCACAGCGGCGTAAATGCGCTTGTTATACATCGTTAGAAGCGCACTAGAAAGACCTTTCAAATGCACTATAGATGTTAAGAATCCAACATTGCATAATGAATTTATACGGAAAACATCTTCCGCCGATATCACATTGGAGACGGAAATTACCATTACATACGGGCATCTAAAGTACCTTTGCGCAGCGGCGTAAATGTGCATGTTATCCATCGTTAGAAGCGCACTGGAAAGGCCCTTCAAATGCGTTATAGATATTAAGAATCCACCTTTGCATAATGAATTTATGCGGAAAACATCTTCCGCCCACAGCACGTTGGAGACGGAAATGACCATTATACACGAACAACACTGGTACCTTTGGGCAGCGGCGTAAATGTGCATGTTATACATCGTTAGAAGCGCACTGGAAAGGCCTTTCAAATACGTTATTGATATTAAGAATCCAACTTTGCATAATGAATTTATGCGGAAAACATCTTCCGCCGATAGCACATGGGCACACGGAAATTATCATTATACGCGAACAAGTCCTTTGCACAGCGGCGCAAATGTGCATGTTATACATCGTTAGAAGCGCACTGGAAAGGCCTTTCAAATGCGCTTATTGATATTAAGAATCCAACATTGCATAATGAATTTGTGCGGAAAACATCTTCCGCCCAAAGCGCATTGGAGACGGAAATTACGATTATATACGGACATCTAAAGTACCTTTGCGCAGCGGCGCAAATGTGCATGTTATACATCGTTAGAAGCGCACTGGAAAGGCCTTTCAAATGCGCTCATAGATATTAAAATTCAACATTGCATAATGAATATTATAGCTGTCAAGGACCAACATCAGATATAGAAATAATTACCAAACGAAACAAGCACTGATTTTCGCTGATAGCGTCGGCACACCAGATGGGAAATGTCGCAGATGTACGTGTTATTCGTTTTTAGAAACAAATTTGAAAAGGGCCCATATGCATTATAGATATTATGGATCGCACAACGGATGAAGGACGAAAAAAAGCGACATGTAGGTCGTTAGACACGAATTTGCATATAGACATTATAGCTGAAAAAGAGACCTTATATATATATATACATTGTCATATATAAATGAATGATAAACATTGCGAAATACACGTACGTCTACGTATCAAATAAGTTGCACAATGGTGATTTATAGCTCGTCGGAACCACCCCAAAGAAACTTTAAGAGCTATTCGTATTAACCAGCACTCACCACGTGGAGGTTGCTCTTTAAGAGTGCCATTTTCATTTTCCTGCACCATTCTCACAACAGCAAGTTCGAACAGCGAACCCCTTTACTACTTGTTGTATAAACCTAATGCGTCAATACTGACATTAGGTTATGGAATTACAGGTTATATCCTATTACTTAGCCTATAGTTGATTATGGTTTTGATCATCTTTCCCTGTTTCTGTTACCCTTTCCCTTCCCCTACCTTCCACTATCCCACTTAATTCTATTACCTTTTGGGCTTGATGAGTTTGCCTTTGCCTCAGTTACTTTGCCTTTCCTTTCCCCTACCTTTGGGGTTTGGGGGCTGGGGCCTAAGGCGCTGTTGGAATGGACGCCGAGGCAGGTTCCTCACCGTCGTTTGATGCACTAGCTGCTTGTTTGATGATCACCGGCTACAAATGCACACTCACCAGCAGCCCCGTAAGGGTGTTTTTCACATAATATTTATCTACTGTTTTGGCCATGTGCAAGATAGTCACTGGCCATCTTACGTTTTGCATCATCATCGGGATGCTGCCTTGCCACCAGTCTCCAAAGTTTTCGAACATCCGTGGCTGTAAATGTCTTTACGTTTATTTCCCCTCGTTGGGTTTAAAGAAACCTCTTTCGCCCTGGAAGGGGCCAACTCGAGGGACATGTTACCCACTTCGGTACCATTGTCCACCTTTCTGAAGAAAGGCGACTTTTCCGGCTGGACATCTTCAGGCATGTCACCACGTATATACCGGCGGTAATCCCTGAACATGTTGTACTCCTTGCACAAGGTTATGCTGACCAGGAAGCTCGTGGACGTCTTGTGGTCCATGAACGAAATTTGGTACCTGCCGCCAACGGATCGTGCCTTATCAAAGTCAGCCAACTTCATACAGGATGCCACCGAAGGTCTTTGGGCATGACCAAGTTGAATTATCCCACAGGACGGACAGGTACCGCATCACTCAGGCGCTGATCGTCATCGGATTGTCGATCTGCCTTGGCCCGATCCAGGATGTCCTCACCTCCTGTCTGGTTGCAGGATCTGTGTATCCCTTTTGAGCAACGGAAATGGATGGCGGTTGCCTGGTTTCATCTCTGAATTCTCGCAAACAGATTTATGGGCTTCCTCGCGTTTATATTGTTTACTTACACCTGTATATGAACAATTTGTAGCACTTGTAAACCTACGCAAATTATCGCAAACCCTAAGTGACATTTTAACATATGTTTGACGGTAGGTGAGAAAGGATTTGACTGCTGCCATGTAATTTTTTAATGGCACCTGCAGAAACCCTGTTTTGCGAAAATGCCATGTTGAAATGATGTATTTCATCTACGTGCTCAAATATATCAAAATTGATACAAGCCATATTACTATTTGGGAATACCTGTTTTTGGATAAAATAGAAAAACTTAGAAAACGCGGCGACATGTGTCCCCAGCATTGCGCCCTGCTTTTTAAGAATATTGGTTAAATATTGCTTAAACCCTGAAAGTGTGGGGTTCACTTTCAGGAACCTATCATATAAGCCAGAGTTAGTTAGATTAGCCCTGACTGAGTTGTGTTGGTAATTATACCGAGTACCATTTCTGGTCGACTCCAGTTAAAAACCAGTACTGGTACTCGGCATTGGATATTATTTGAAGGAGGCTACAGGTGCGTCCTCTCCTTGTATTGGTGTGGCCAAAGTGTTTTAGTACCCTGATGTACTCAGGATTTGGTTTTAGTTTATTGTGAATGTGCCACAAAATGCCAATAGAGCCGACATGGACAATAAGCTGAGTAGCTGTATAAGACTCGCTTTGGCGGCGATTTTGGGCATGAATGGCGTTTATAGCAGCAGTAGAACTGTTAGGATAACATTTTTTAAATGCGCAACGCCTTTGTAATATGTTTTGCACTTTGACAAACCACTGATACATTTGTGGAAGGCATACTGGCAAAAGATTCACTTGTAACTATGCTTTCTAGGAGCTACAGAAAAAAGGCCTTTGATGTCACAGTTTTGTACTTGGACATTTTAAGAACCCTATTTATGCCATGTATCAGCTTGATATATTGAGCAGCGTAGATGACTTATTAAAACAAGCAAAAGGTAATAAAAGTAAAGTTCACTCTGCCAATAGGGATCGTCAACGCCGACTGGTATTCGTCCACTAAGACACTCGGTCTGTGATGATGATATTGTGAGCATTCACTTATATTACCACGTCCCCGCCAGATAGCCAATGGAATGTTTTAGATGAAGGTCACTGTCATGTGACCAAGTCGGATGTTTTAAGGGAGAGGAGGAAATTGTGAATTGCCCATCTCCATTCTATGCATGACGTCCATTTGGAGGGGCAAGGGCACGCTAAAAGGTGTGAATTGCCCATCCTAATGAAAACCAAGCATTCTATGCACATGGCCGAAATCAGTCGGGCGACAAGATTATAAAATCACAAAGCTGCTTATCAAAAAGAAGGATATCTTCACGGTGACGAAATTAAATTTGCTGATTAGTGGTACATCTCCGGAAATTACCTGCCACGCCTCAGACTAAAACAGTAAATACAGCAGAGTGATATACAGCTAATGAAGTGATAATTAGATTTACAGGAAGCTAGAGAGATGCATGTATATACAACGAATCCATGAGGACAGGTCAAACAGACGTTATAAAAACAATGATGATACGTAGATGTGATATATAGAGTGTGATATAAAGCTAATTAAGTGACAATAGAGGCGGCTTTGTGATAAAGTATAGCTGTCATAACGCCGACGGGCCGACGGAGCATGCACGCCAGATCATAGATTTGATCCGGTATCAGCAAAATATAACTGCGCGCAGAGCCCGACTATCAGGTGTGACTCGAATGCACATTATACCTTGGCAGAACCGCATTTTCAAGGGCTTTCCGATACACTAACATTATAAATAATAACTTACTACAGGTATTGCTGTTATGGTTAGATTCCAAACGCTTGTACTTTTTAGTTCTGTCAAGCATGTTCATTCCTGTATTGCTCAACTATCTAATGTTGCACAACAACATATTACATATTCCCAGAATCCCCCATGAATAATCTTGCAAATGCACTATATATGTAAATATTAACACCGCCGGTATAGCCGGTGTACAGATTCATCTAAATTCCGCCAATCTATATCACGTCCCATATATTTTGCAGTTCGCACATTAACACTTATATAGCTCCACCACTGAATGTGCAACATGTGCGTATTATACATTGTCTAAAACACGCCTTAATAGGCTTTCAAACGCGCTATAGAAATGTATATTCTGAGGTGATCTGTAAGAATAGTAGCCGTTATATCACGACTGCGCGTGTGTTGGCGAAAATTGCTATATCACAGAAGAATTGAACTTCAGTAAAATTACACAAAACATCACGTCGGAGTTTCAATCTGGACTGGTTACCAGGGGCAGCACAATATTCACGTTTGTATATTTGGAGAGTTTCCCAAGGTTTCCAAGAACGTATAGCATGCATAGATATGACAAAGTAAAAGGCTTGAAAAATGCCATGGCGCAGGCGACTTCCACCGGAGGCTGGGTGGAACAAATTTCTTCCACCGGGGCCTACGTGGAAGAAAAACGCACAGCTTAAAATCACAGAAACCTTAATTGCTCGGCTATAAAGTTGCGTAAAAACAAACGGAAACATTCTCCGTGTAGCCACAGGACACAGCTTTCCAACGACGCGCGGCATGCGCGTGTAAGGCGATTTATGCAGCCCCCAAGGGAGCCGTGCTGAAATAGGTGATACAATCTGGGAGGCTTTGGTGTGAGCTATTTTCATAATGTTTCGTTGATATCTCACAGGCGCGAGCTTTATGTATGTTATGACAGTAAATAAACTGTTTATATAATTTCATTTGTCTATTTCACCACACGTTCTTCTTACCGAGACACTTTCTCAGTTCGATATTTAAAAGCAATGTCATTATTTAGCGTTGACAGAATTTCTAACTGTGATATAGATATGTCGTTGTCACAGACAAAACTCAATGTCTTGTTTTATTGACACCTGTGTGTCTGCCTGCCTGTCTGCTAATGACAATATTCAATACACAGCTGCTATCACTGATCACATGCAATTTGAACTTAACACCAATCAGACTATACACCATAAACAAAATGCATTGATTTATGGCCCGAGTTCGGTCTCTGTCACATTATGTAATTACACAGACAGGCAGGTGTGATACTTGAACACATGACATGTTATGATGTCTGTTGATTGCAAAATGTTATACACAAAAAATGAGCATGTATTTACAAAACCCAACATCTCTATATATACACACACAATTAGCCGTGAGGGCATCTGCAAATGAACCAGCCGTTACACTTGAGTGCACACCCACCCGCTCTGACTGGGTTCGGTCTCCCGGCTGCTTCGTTTCTTGGGAAGTCAACCAAAGTACACAATTTTGCACTTTTGATTTGCGATTGTACGCTTATAATTTGGTTTATATGTTTTTTCATAACCAGCAATGTATATTATATGTCATGAATAAGTGATAATTGTGTTTTAATTATGTTTGATTTTTTGGTTGCATGTGACCTTTAAGTTTCAAAGTTCATGTGGGAGGTATGCTCCGGGACTCGAACTCGAAATGGGCCAGAATAACAGCCTTTTATCCCTACATCCTCTGTATCGCAGGAAAGAATCTTCAATAGAACTTTTGTAAGTTTCAGGACAACAAATACCAATTGCGCTTTTAATGGCTTACAGTATATTATCTTGTAATAATGTACACTGATGAAGAGTTGCATTCGTTAAGAACACCGCGTTCGATATTTTTCGATATCTCTCTATGCAAACATTATTACGTCCAATTAATGTCTTTGTAGGAGCGGTAATTGTAGCAAATTATCAGTACTGACATTTCAGGACAGGAGAACTTCGACCTCTCCGGTTTCCCGTAATATGGATCGTTTATGCAGGGAAATGCATTCCAGAGATCTTTATCATTGTTGCTGAATAATTGTTGCTGACTCAAAGCTCGCATGTTATTTTCTGTTTTTGTTTTGTTTTTAATAATGAATACTTTCTAATTTTGTATTACAATATCAGCGTCTGGTGCGTAAGAAGTGGACAACTATCTTTCATGCTGCCCGTTCCAAATGAAGTACAAATTTGAAATGAAATTAGTCGAAACACATTTTGGGTAATCTGCTAATCTCGAGGAAGAATCTCGAAATGTCTACCGTATAAGAACCTTGGGGTTTCTCTAAGGAACTAATGTATTCCATAAAGTCAATTGTCTTGGATAGTGTGCATAAAAAGGCGAACTTGGTGAAACTGAAGACACATATTGCAGATTATTATGAATGCATGCCTGTAAGATAAATTGGATGTCATCCGATACCTCTTGGTATAAAGTGAGGAACGAGGTACATAGACTCAAACACAGGGTACATAGACTCACACACAAGGTACATAGGCTCACACATGAGGTATACAACACAAGATACCCCTCGATATCGTTTATCGGTTTATTTGTGTGCCATACAAACCCAGAAATAAATATAACCAGTTCAAAACATGCATGTCTAGAACATGTCCAGAACATATGTTCTGTATGGATACTTAGGGGATGCAAATGATAAATCAGCGTTATCTAATCAGAGATATGTCTTGATGATTACCATTATCCACTCCTTACTTAGTACAGCAAGTGTACAGTGCATTGTTGATTGAAACCTTTGAACCTCATTACAGAGCTTGTCTCCGTTTATTTAAGAATACTTCCAGTTTAAATTAGATAGGTGATAACTATGTATATGACACTATATATATATATATATATATATATATATATATAGGTCCACAGTTACAGAACCCTGATGTTCTTTTTGTAAATTGTTCACCCATAATTGTATCGAAACACGTGATAATTCTCTCATGTTTGTGCAAAGAACATAAGGCTTGAATTGACCACGATGAAATCCAGTTCGATGTAGGCTAGTTTGCACATTTCCCTCCGAAAAGTGCGGCAAACTACAAACTTCAGATTATGAATCGTGGTTCAGCCATCTTTACCATATATGTTTGAATTCAGGAGTCCATTTGTGAGCTTGTGTGATTACTTAGAAACATACCTATGATTAAGGCCTGCCCCGACCACTACAACGTTCATACAGCTGCACTAGTTGGGTTGAGTTGAGTTGGGCTTTACGTCACATCGGCATTATTCCAGCCATATAGTGACGAGAACAAGTCTGCATTAATATACATTGTAAGTACAAAGTGGTTTCATTTCAAAGACATACATTCATTACGTTGTCATTTTAGGACAGAGAATGTCACAGCACTAAACTGAAAAGCAGGTACATTCGTTATTGACATTACACAGTTACATTTTATGATATAGATCGACTTCCCTCAGGTAGTTTAGTATCAGATGAGCGCTCACGCTGGAGAACAGATCTTTCAGATTGGTTGCGTGATAATGCGAGTCCCTTGCAGATGTAAAATCCACACAGTCAAGCAGAATATGCTTGACGGTGAAAACCTCATCGCAGGAGAGACATATGGGGGGTCCATCCCCATCCGTTTCTAGCAGATAGTCATGTGTAAACCGACTGTGGCCAATACGACATCGTCGTAAAATTACTTCATCATGTCTTGACTGGCAACCCAAGTAGGTATAACCGATTGTTGGCTTCAATTCATGGAGTTTGTTTCTTCCTTCTTGAGTGTCCCACCTTTTTTGCATCAAGTCCCGAGTATAGCTTTTGATAGTGGGTTTGAAATCACTGTACGGGATTAGCAGTGGAGATAGGGGGCTTTTCAAGAGCTGCTTTTGCTGCAGCATCGGCCTTAGTGTTACCTGCTATGCCGACGTGACCCGGCAACCAGCAGAGGATGATGTCATATTGGCTAGTAGAAAGGTCGTTGTACAGTTCTAATATGTCCAGGATGATTGGGTGACTTGAAGTCACGTTTAGAAGTGCTCGAAGGCAGGATAATGAATCTGTAAATACGATGAAGTTTTTGGACTGATTTTGCTGTTGAATGTAGGTCAGAGCTGAGAAGATAGCTTTGGCTTCAGCGGTGAAAATGGAACTGTTGTCGGGGATCCTAGACGAGACAGTCTTGGTTCCAATGACTGTAGCGCTGGCAACTTGGCCATCGTCCTTGGATCCGTCTGTGAAGATGGATCTGTGAGTGTTATACTTCGAACGTAACTGGTTGTATTCCTGTTGGAACACCAAGGGATTTGTTTCAGACTTTTTTGAGTTTGGTGAGGGTAAGACCGACCTGTGGTTTCACCATTTGCCATGGTGGCGAGGACAGAAGTCGGTATGGTGCAATGATGTTGAGATCAATTTTAGCTGCAGATATGTGTGGTTTGATCCTGATTCCAAGTGGTGGAACCAGGCTTGGCAGTTTAGGAAATAAGTTTTCATAGAGCGGGTTGAAAACACAATTGTATGCTGGATTGGACTCATTTGAACGTAATTTAGTGATATACTGCAGTGAGAGTTTAATGCGGCGTTGTTCAAGGGAAGGTTCATTGGCCTCCGCATATAGACTGTCTACCGGAGAGGTCCTAAAAGCTCCCAGGCAGAACCTCAGTCCTTGGTGGTGGATAGAGTCTAATTTTTCTAAATTGCTTTTGCAGGCTCCACCGTAGACAATGGAGCCATAATCTAGTTTACTGCGGACTAATGATCTGTACAAGTGAAGGAGGGTGGTCTGATCCCCCTCCCCATTCTGTATTTGAAACTACTTTTAGCAAGTCTAAAGCCTTCAAGCATTTTGTTTTCAAATATTTTATGTGTGGTAAGAATGTCAGGTGGCGGTCGAATATGAGTCCAAGGAATTTGGCCTCTTCTACTACTTTGATGGGAGTACCATCTAAAGTTAGGTCTGGATCCTTGTGTGGTTTGTATTTACGACAAAAGTGAATACAATTCGTTTTGGATTTTGAAAACTTAAAACCATTTTCATTGGCCCATTTTTGGATTTTGTTAAGGCTGAGTTGTAGCTGCCTTTCTATTGCGTGCATGTTCTTACCACGACATGAAATATTGAAGTCATCGACGAAAAGGGACCCATCAACGCAACTGTTCAGAACGTTAGTGAGGCTGTTAATTTTGATGCTAAAAAGTGTGACAGACAGGATGCTGCCTTGGGGGAGGCCCTGATCTTGGTGGAAGTAGTCAGACAGTGTGGAACCCACCCGAACTTGGAATTGTCTGTTATTTAGAAACCGAGATATGAATTGAGGTATCTCTACCCCTCAATCCAAACTCGTGTAAATCTTTTAGGATACCATGTTTCCATGTTGTATCATATGCTTTTTCTAAGTCGAAAAAGATAGATACTGCTTGTTGTTTGTTGACAATGGAGTTTTTGATGAATGATTCCAGACGCACCAGATGGTCAATGGTACTTCGGTTTTTCCGGAAACCACATTGGAGGTCACTGAGGAGGTTATTGGTCTCCAAGTACCAGATTAATCGATTTTTGACCATGCGTTCCATGGTTTTGCAAACGCAGCTAGTTAGTGATATAGGACGGTAGTTTGAGGGATCAGTATGATCGCGACCGGGTTTTGGTATAGGGATGATGATGGCATGGTGCCACGAAGGGGGGAAGTGTCCGGATGTCCAGATGTCATCAAATATATTTAGGAGTGTTTCCAGGCCTATGTCAGGGAGGTGTTTCAGAAGCTGATAATGGATTTCATCAGCTCCTGCCGCAGTGTCGTGAGCCTGTCCTAGGGCAGTACGTAATTCATGGAGGGAAAACGTTTCGTTGTAATCCTCCCCATTATCAGAGTTAAAATTGACTGGTTTCTTTTCTTGTTGGGTTTGATATTTCTGGAACTGAGGGTTTTAATTTGATGAGGAGGAGTGGTTTGCCAAAGTTTCGCCAAGTTTGTTTGCAATTTCAGATTTATTTGTTAGAAGGGAGTCACCATCTTTCAGGTGGTGAACTCCTGATTTTGACCCTTTGCCCTTGATCTTTTGAATCATGTTCCACACCTTGGACATGGGTGTGCGGGAGTTGATTTTGGACACATATTTCCTCCATGACCGGCGTTTAGTTTGTTTGAAGGTACGTTTTGCCCTGGCATTTGTCATTTTAACAGCATTCAGGTTATGCACTGTAGGATGTTGTCGGAAATATTTTTCCGCCTTCTTCCTATTTGTCCTAGCTTGTTTGCAGTTTGTATCAAACCATGGTTTGCATATGTGCGGGTTTGCAGAGGACTTAGGAATAGTTTTGTCTCCGATGGCATTTAGGACGTCTGAAAATAGTTCCATGGGGTCAGGAACATTCCTGAAGTTGTCCGGCTTAAGTTTTTCTGAACATAGGGTTTGGAATAAAGGCCAGTTGGCCTTAGTAAAATTCCATCTTGTTGATGGTGATTCATCCGTGGGGTTGATAGGAGTAAGAATTGTTGGGAAGTGGTCGCTTCCACAAAGGTCGTCATGGACCGACCATTCAAACTCATTTAAAAGATTAGAATCTGTGAGGGATAGATCGAGAGCAGAGTATGATCCAGTGGCAGGATGGAGGTAGGTGTTTGATCCATCGTTGAAGATGCATACATCATTATTGGAGAGAAATTCTTCAAGGATCTTTCCCTTACTATTTGTATCATTACTACCCCATAGGGGGGTTATGGCCGTTGAAGTTGCCCATGATTATGCAGGGCTTTGGGAGTTGATCGTATAAGTTCTGAAGATCTGATAGGCGGACAGTTGAGGTGGGAGGGAGATAGAGGGAACATAGTGTAAACCCGATGTTCAGAGTTATGCGGACAGCAACAGTTTGTAGGTTGGTGTTAAGTGGAACAGGGCTATGGAGGATGGCCTGCCTCACCAGGATAGAAGTGCCTCCTGTAGCTTTTACACCGGGAGGAGAAAAGGAGTGGTAGGAACTGTACCGACGGATGTCAAATTTATCGGTCCTTTTTAGGTAGGTTTCTTGGAGACAAAACGCAGATGGTTTGAAGTCTTGAATCAATAACTGTAATTCATTATAATTATTCTTAAGTCCTCTGCAATTCCATTGGATCTTGTTTTGTGGATTCATGGTGCTTCCACTGGTGACATGTCACGTGAACGTGAGAATGCGTTTGATGAACTCCTATTGGTGTTTGGTGGAGATGGAGTTACCTCCATATCCAGAGGGCCAAAGGAGTTATGGACCTCGATGGGGACCTCTGAGGGAGAGGTGGCCTTTGGTTTTGTGTTTGGCGGTTGTTCGAGTTGCTTTAGTCTCTCTAGCCTCTTTTTTTCCCTTTTTCTGCGCGCAGTTTCTGTCTCTGGTTTTGGCATTTGCTCTGGTGTTTGTGATTCAGAGGTTTTGACTTTTGGCGTTGGAGATGGAGTTGCTGAGATGGGCTCAGTTGTGTTGAGTTCAGTTGGCTGAGAAGACATGATCCATGTCAGGTCGGTCTGACATGAGATGGTTGCAGTAGTGATAGTAGGACGGGAGACAGCTGAAGAGTAGGTGATGGTTGAAGGGGCTGCAGTTAAACTTGCAACCCTCTTCTTTGCTTCGTGAAAGGAGATATTTTCTTTGTGCTTGATCTTTAGTATCTCGGATTCGCGTTTCCATACTGGACAGAACTTGGAAGAGGCCATATGGTTACCACCGCAGTTTGTGCACTTCACTTCCTTAGTACAGTCGTTGCCCTCATGCTTGTCACCACAGCGGTAACAAACAGCAGAGGAACGACAGGACTTGGATCCATGTCCAAACTTTTGGCAGTTGTAGCACCGGAGTGGATTGGGAACATACACCTCCACACCAATGCTACAATAACCAGCTTTAATCGAGTCAGGGATGTTTGCTCGCGCGAATGTGAAGAGATAGGTGTTCGTTGGTTGAACAACACCATCCTTTTTGAGGGTGAATCGTTTTACGGCTGTGACGGATTGTTGAGAGAGTTCCTTGACAATTTGTTCTTCAGTCATGTCAGACAGGCATCGAGCTCTGTCCCGTACAATGCCTCTACACGAGTTAAGGGTTTTGTGTGCTGAGACAGCGACCTTGATATTGACAAATTCTTTTATTTTGAGGAGATTCAAGGATTGGTGTTTCCGGGTACATTCTATCAGGAGAGAGCCAGATCGGAGCTTTGTGACATTGGCAACCTCTCCGCAGATACCAGCGATACCTTTGGAGATTGCAAAAGGGTTCAATTGCAAAGGTTGCTTGTCACAAGCCTCAATGATCAGGAAACGTGGCCAGTAGTCAGGTCGGAGGGGCGTACTCTCGTCAGACGAGGTGTTGTCATCATCCATGTGTCTTCGTTTTGAACCGGGGTATTGAGAAGCCATGTCGTTAGTAATGTGGTTCAGCATCCCCTCTCCCCACCCACCGTGGAGTGTCAACAAGGACGATCTTATACTGCAGCGGGTCTCCAAGCTGCAAAGACCAGGGATAAGGGGGTCTTATACTCCAGCGAATTTGACATGAAATGCTGTAGCTGCCTACCAGATTAAAGGTCAGGATGGTTCTGTCCATGACAATCAATTGGAGACGTACAGAAATCGGAGGTCAGCATCACCAGATTGGTCCATGAGCCACCGCCTTCTGTGCATGGGTCTGCGAGGCTAGTTTGTTTTGGTGGGATATTTGTTAACATTTTGAACATGGTCAAAAGTGTTTACAGTTGCACTAACGACTATTTAATTGTGACACCACCACCACGTGTATATCATTCACATTTACAACTACGCATTCAAGTTCGGACTCCTGAAATATAAAATACAGTAATTTGGCAGTATAACTAATGTTTTGACTGACAATGTTCCAGAAATGATATCCACGCTTCAAAAATGACAAAATAGTAATGAATTGTTGTTACAATAATGTCAACGTTTTGACATCTTGCTGGCGAGAAGGTCAACTATGTGAAATAACCAAGGACATACCATCAAACAAGTTAGCGATTAGTTAAAATAAGCCACTTCTGGATTAAGCAAATCCAGTGCTTGGTGACAGTTCTGTCATTACAGCATTGGCACTTTCTCCAAGTTTTGGTCACCAGAGGCGAGGTCAGTCATTGGTATAACTGCATTAGTTCCTGATGCAGCAGGTACGACAGCAGTTCTTCTCAGTTCTCCTGTGTAGAGATCTCGCTGAGCATTATATTCCTCTTCTTGTTCCCGAAACAGTTAGTACAAATGTTTGGTCAGCTTCGCTGAAACCAGCTCGCTGGAATTCCAGGAGATCATGGACAAGACAAGTACTCCATCAATTCCCAGGAAATTGCTGATGAATCGAGTTATAGAGTGTTCATCAGGGCGAGATCCTTTGGCAGCGGTGACATGGGCAGCAATCCTACCATCTCTTAGGAATGGAAGGAAGAGAAATCCTGCCCACAGGACAAGGTTAAGGATGGTGATGATAGCCAGGAGGAAGATCCAGTACCACAAGAATGTGAACATCTTCTCATAGATTTCGGTGATTGGTAGAGTGCACTGAATTCTATACCTGTGAGAATTCTGCACCTGCTTTATATCAAAATCGCAATAGCCATCTATTACAAGCAACGGATTTATGATGGAGTCCATATCAAAGCCAACATAGGATCCAACCCCTATTTCCAGGTATTGTCTGAAGCGTATTGTTAAGAACACAAACTGGGCTATCAGATTGACACAGGAGAGAAGTTTCACAAACAGTTACAGACGAGCCAGAAGGATTCGATTTCTTCTCAACAGACTCCCACATACTCGGGCTGCATCACTGAACATGGCCTGACTATTATCAGCATTGTTCAGTTGTACACCTTTCATTGACTCCACAGTTTCTTCCATATTGAAAGTAAGCAAGTGCTTGCTGCTGTTCTAGATGATGTTGGGTAGTTTGAAAGCCAGGGCTTGGAAGAAGAGTATGAGTGGTATCCAGAGGTGGTAGGAGGGTACAAGTTCCGGTTTTTCGTCGTCATAATCATCAGCTATTGACTTCATATAATACAAGCCCTTCAGAAAACACGATTCCTGTGTGTACGAGTACTGAGACTGTTCGAATTGAGCAGAGCACCAAAACCTGATGGGTATAGTGATGTAACGCATGGCAAATGATCCCACAGAACACACGGCCAATAGAAGGACTGTCCAGAAACTGTTGATGGAGTCGACATAATCTTGATCGAAAACAAACCAAAACCAAAACAATATTGCTCAGTCGAGTAAGAACGTTCACGACATTTGCTTGATACATTTAAAATGTGTGCTTAGAGAAAGTATTCTATGTATCATGTTTACGTGAGTTACATTTTACATAGCATCGGCAATATTGTATCCATATCGTGATGAGTAAATGAGTGAGTTAACATTTAAAGTCTCATCAGTAATGTTTCATCCACATCATGACAATGAAACAAATTAGATAAAATCAATCTTTAACGGTACGAAAACCTGTCAACATAGGACAGTAAAATTTCTAGAATATCACAGCTTTAGATTAAAACTAGCAGTTTAGAAATAATTTATTTTAAACGACACAATATAGAAACGGGGTATACATCGCCAGCAACTGGAAGTATATCATCTTCTTGAGCCTATATAGAGCCCATTGGGATTCACAGCACATTTGCTACCTGTATGGGCCCTAGCTGGATTTACACCATCCCCTCAGATGTTAGCGATTATGGACAGAGCTAGCCATGAATAAAAATTACATATATTCTACGATTAAAAACCTGGAATCCTTAAATTTACTTTGAAGGTTGTGGTCTTACATACCCTCTCAGGATGACAATAATTTTACGGTACTTCAACCACCTTCGAGGATACAAAACCACTAACAATATAAGTTGCAAATTTAATTCACCAATTGATAATAACATATATCTATGTACAAAACAAATCAATCAAAATTTGTCAATCAATTCTATTTGCTTTTAAAAATTAACAATTAAATTAACACTAACGTTATTTAAAATATCCTTTGTGGATGAAGCTTTGAATAATTATCCCTTGTAATGGAAATATCAATACAGTCAAACAGGACATGCTTGACCATGATTCGTTCATCACAGGGAATACAAAATGGAGGATTTTGACCTGTAAAACAAAATTAATGTTCATGTGTATATCTTGAATGGCCAATATGACATCGTCGTACAATTACTACCTCAAATCTGGACTGAGAACCCAAGTACACTAGACGCCAAAAGAAACGTTACCCTTCTACCTTTATGAATTACTGAACAACTATTAAAGATATTTTAGAAGGTTATAGTTTACAAGAAAGCTTAACAACACAGCTTTATGCAAATCACGAAATTCTCAAATGCATTCATATTTTGGTGAAATTCATCTTTTTCAGAAGGGTTATATTGTCCTATATTAGTCCATGCCGAAAAAACAATAATAGTGATTTTGATGTCCAAAGAAAGGTTGAAATAAAATTCTGCTTTGGGACAATGATAAACCATTTGAAGTCACCATTTTCAACTATTAAAGCAAGAAACAACTGTTGTTGAGTGTGTAGAATTGTAAACTAATCATTGCTATGATTTCAGTCATTTAAAACATTTTCTGCTGATTTGCATGAGTGAAAACAAGTAAAACGTGTCTTTGATATGGTGAAAAAATGTTAAGGAACATCTAAAATTGTCTTTGTTAACATTTTTGCTTGCAAAATAACATTTTTCCATTTTCTGTTTACACATAGCAATATCAATCACCAAATCGCAATATTCAAGCAGTATTTACATCCATTTCACATGTTGAATGATTCTATAGGGTATAAGAGCCTACAAAATGATCTGATACACAAGTACACATGTACGAGAAATATGCCAAGATTAACAGATGAAGGGAGAGAAAGAGCCATTGGGATGGTGCAGATGAGGTCGACATACAATGCTGTTGCCAACGCCCTCGGATGCCACCGTAATACCGTTATATCACCGTAGACAGACCAAGAAGTGGACGTCCACGCATCACAACGCCAGCTTCATTAAGGAAGGAGGGTAACGTTTCTTTTGGTATTTAGTGTAGGTGTAATAGCTGGCTTAATTTCATGTAGTTCATTGACACCTACTTGGGTGTCTCACTTCTTCAGCATTAGATCCCGTATGCAACATCTAACGACAGGTTTATAATCACTGTATGGTATAAGAAGTGCAACATCAGCCATCGCGTTACCAACGATTCCAAAATGACTGGGTAATCACCAAAGACTATGCTGTATTGGCCAGTAGCAAGAACATTGAATAATTCAAGAATTTTCAATTAAAAGTGGATTTTAAGAAGTCATGTATATAAAGCCTGAAGACAGGAGAGAGAATCTGAAAATATTATGAACTGTTTATATTGAGAATGTTTCTGGGTATATTTAGGAGGTGATAATATGGCAGTATTGCCTCTGCTGTTAAAAATGGAGCTGCCATCAGGTAATCTAGAAGATATTGTTCTGGATCCAATGACAGTGGCATAAGCAACTCCGCCTCCATCCTTGGGCCCATCTGTAAATCAGGATTTATACATGTATTATATTTACTTCGTAATTGGTCATATTCTTGTCTGTATTGTAGTTGATTTGTTACCGGTTTTTATAAGTAGCATATGCAAGATCGACTTGTGGTTTTACTAATTGCCAAGGAGGAGGAAGGAGATATATTATTTAGCTCAATTTTAGCAGCAGAAATGAATGGTTTTATTCTTATTCCAAGGGGTGGGATAAGAGAATATCTTTTTATATAGATTATCTTAAAGAGGATATAAGTAGGGCTGGACACATTACAATAATTTTTTGTTGCATACTGCTAAGATAATTTGAGACGGCGATGTATTAAAGATGGCTCATCGGCCTCGACGTAAAGACTGTCAATGGGAGAAGTTTGGGAGGATCCAAGACAAAGTCCCAGACCTTGATGGTGGATAGAATCTAGGATAGATAGGTTGCATTTACAAGCTCCGTCATAGACGATGGAACTATAATCCAGTTTGGAGCGCGTAAGTATTCGGTACATTAGTAGAAGGGTTTACTGATTATCTCCAAACTTTGTATTCGAGACAACTCTCAACATATCAAGGACCTTCGGGCATTTATTTTGAAGAATATGATTCTTCTAAAATGTTTTCAAACGCAGTTCCTATACGTTAAACACAAGACAGAGGAGAAATTGCTACTACTACACACTGCGGTTTACGTGGTGGGGAGCTTGGTAGCGATACAAGGATAGATCACCATCATCTGAACGGGAAATACAGAATAGTGTATAATTTGAACTTTCAGTTAGGCAAAAAGGTCCATGTTGTGTTACATAACAGCGAGCGTTGTGGCACTCATTTGATACTCAAGGCAGCCGAATCATTCGATTGGCGAAATATCGATTGCATACAGTTTTTATCCTTTAGCGTGGATATAAATCTCGTTGCCTAGAAATTCAGCTAGGGTCCATGCAGGTAGCAAAAGTACTGCAAGTCTGCATGGTCCCTAGTATGGTGATCTACCTTTAGTTGTTGGCAATCTACAGTACAACCAGAAATTATTGAGAATTTAAAGATTGTAATTTTTTTCTTTTCACTAATTACTCACGTATTAAATGTGAATATTAGCAGAACATAACTCCAGATTCAAAGACAGGTGAACAGTCGTGGTCCATGCTGTCCCAATATCGGACCACCTCTTCTTTCATTTCAGCAATATTTGTTAGATTTTTCTTATTGACACTTTCCTTCATAAGTCCCCAAACATTTTCTATTGGATTTAGGTCAGGGCTATAGCTTGGCCAATCTAATAATGTCATATTTTGGGTCCGAAACCAGGCCTGTGAATGCTTTGAACGATGTTTTGAGTCGTTGTCCTGCTGGAAAATCAAGAAATGTCTATAGAACACGTGAGGAGATGGAAGTAATGTCCCTCGAGAATATCTGTGTACCGCTCACTGTTTATATTCCCTTCAATACACAGAGGGGCGTTGCCCCTAACACAGATATGCCACCCCACACGTTAAATTTTGACTGTACTTTGGGCGCTGATACAAAGGTTTTTCAGTTTGTTTGGTCCACAATTTCAGTGTATTAGGAAACAGCCACACAGAACTTTCGTCTGAGAAAATCACATTGCCCCAGTTAATATTTCTATGCTGTAAGAACCAATTCAACCTTCCTCCTTTGTTCAGGTTTCATGATCGGTGATGGAATTCCTCGACTTTTCTGCCAACCCATTGCATGCAGCTCAGTTCTAATTGTCTCCTTACAGACAACCACAGTTCCTCTATCAATCATATCCAGCCTTATGTTTTCTAAACTCCTTCGTTTGTTTTTAGAAACAAGAATACCAAGCCGCGTCCTGTAACCGACAGTCAATTTTCTGGGCCAACCTGCGCCTTCCTGGTGCTCAGTGCCACATCCATTTGCAATATTTTTCAAAACACGAAAAACAGTTGACAAAGGGATGCCTGTTCTATGTGAAATCACTTTAGCTGATCTGATGTCCTTGTTATTATCCTCCAAAATCAACTTCCTCTTCTCTAAATCATCCA
>NW_025766337.1:1307500-1464787 GCF_003918875.1 Haliotis rubra | reverse complement strand
ATTATTCGTCTTTGATCAAGATAATCAGCTCCAAACTGAGTGTTACACTGTTTACAGAAATGAGAACGTTATAACACTTTATATACGTGTACATGTTGGGGACCGCCACGTCAACACAGAGCGGTACTGGACGAAACAATGCAGAGCCACCCCATAGCCAGGTTGTAGGAAGGTTGAATTTCACCGGCAGTATTTTAATCATTAAAGACTCCACAAGGAAAGATGTGCATGTCTTTGAAACTACATCGGCCACATGCTACAAAATACAAATACCAAAGCGTAAAGGGTTATCTGTAAAGAAACACGGACAACAACAGCTTGAAGATTGCTTCTAAAGGGAACCGGGCTATGGATAACACCCTGCCTCACGAGAATAGAAGCACCGCCAGTGGCTTTATACCCTGGAGGGGAGAATGAATGAAATGGATCGGACCGACGCATTTCAAATTTATCTGTACTTTTCAGTTATGACTGTTGTAGGCTAAAAGCCGATGTGTAAAAAATCTTGTGATACTAATTGTAGATCGTTAAAACTGTTCCTAAGGCCTCTACAATTACATTGCATTAATTTCACAAAACTGCTTAGGGAGGTTTTACTGGGGATTGTGAGAGCGTGGAAGCGCTACTCCTGCTCCGTGTTATATTTCAGCAGCAGTATTTTGCACTTAAAAGTGAATCTATATGGAAACACGTGCTTTTCTGAAACTAACATCGGCCATGTGCTACCAGCATTGTACTGGCGTATGCATACTTCTGTCGTAACGACAGCATTGTGCCGCCGATATCGCATTTTGTGTGGAGAAACAACGCATTGGTGTACGGCCGTGACTGCAGTGGCGTGACGTCATCAGCAGTGTGACGTCACTGTCATTGTACATTTAGCGCCACATCAGCCGGGAGAACATCGGCTCCGTCTGAGGTCACAGAGTGCACCGACATATAAACAAACAAATTGTTGCATAGTTCACGAATAATTTTAAACTTATTTGCCATTAAATAAATACAGAAATATGCTACGAGATGTGGTGTTTATATACTAACCTCACAATATCTGTATTTACACTCAGTCAACAATCTTCTTACCTGATCATGAAAAACATCCACACAAAACAAATGACAAAATGTCTGAAAATGTTTTCAACAAGTTTTATTTCTCCTCAAACACAACAATCATTCTAACCTTCGTCCCAAAAATATAAACACGACGACGTCAGTATCAGTAACAGCATCGATTACTGTCTATACCAACACCACACGACTTCACCGAGCAGCAGCACGTGACGCCAGGAGATCCACCAGTTGATGAAATCCCTCGTATATCGCCCAGTCGGCC
This sequence comes from Haliotis rubra, assembly GCF_003918875.1. NCBI lineage: Eukaryota > Metazoa > Mollusca > Gastropoda > Lepetellida > Haliotidae > Haliotis > Haliotis rubra. The sequence continues at coordinate 1,463,454 of NW_025766337.1, read as the reverse complement.
GCTGTCTGCCCGTAGTTGTTCCTGGCGTTGACGTCCACCACGTCCTGGGACAGTATCAACTCCACCGTCCCCCACGTCTCCTCCACTACAGGCCCAGTGAAGGGTGTTGTTACCGTCCCCGTCCACCAGTGACACATAAGCCTCCTCTACTCATTAGGGAGCTCCACCACACATCTCTGTGTCCCCTCACTGCTGCCATCATCACCGGTGTCTCCGCTCCACTCTCCTCTACAATTGATGTCCACCTGTCCCAGATCCAGGACACGCTTCACCTCGGCCATGTTCCCCATCACGGCAGGCAGCAAGGAGGGCGGCGACATGGCGGGAGTTGGAGTCTTTCTGTGTCACTGTAACAGAAACTTGTACATTGTACACGTGATGTCACTGTCTATCAGTACAATACAGCAAATGCTTGTACATTGTACACGTAATGTTACTGTCTATCAATACAATACAGCAAATACTTGTACATTGTATCTAATATATGTGGATCGAATGTCAGGTTTCAATTTTGTACATTTTGTAAAGTCTGGAACAGTGCTTATCGAGTGAATGAAAACACATTTCACATTCTGGCGTGACATTCCAGTACCACAGTCCTGCCTACTGGTCTCAATTCCTTGACATGGAAAACAGTTAGGTTTCAAAATGACAAACGAGTTCTACATTTTATATGATCTACATTATATCAACATTATATTTACTACATACACTATATTCAATTGATTTAGTATTAGGTCAATGCATGAATATCCAGTTGGTCTATAATACTAGATCTATACATCAAATATTCAGGTTTTAGTACAATGTCTATACAATATATTCACATGGTTTTAAGTACCAGATCTACGCAGTACATTCATGTGATTATTTCTATAACAATAACAATCAGGTACAAGTTTGTTCATTAGTCTGAGCTAGTTTTCTAATATTTAAGTTACCCCAAGAGCCAGTAAAGTTGGGTCTGTATCTAATACTCTATTTTATCACCAACCAAATATACTATACTGTACCAAACACAATGTTCAGACAGTCTCCAAGTTTTACCTCCATGTTGTTCAGCTTCATCTCCGGCTTGTTGATAGACCCTGTCTTCAAGTCACCAGACACTGGAGGAGAGAATATGATACTTAGAAGCTTAGACTTCATGTAATCTACATTCTAACAGAGAATGGTAACAATATGTTCCATCTGCCCTATTGACAGCTATCAATACATACAGTCCTTGTGTAAAATATATGGATAGTTCAACGACTAATTTTAACTAATATAACATGGAACATGTTGGTGATAATATATAATTGCATTGAAACGAAAGGTTTAAGAAGTTAATAATGTGTTGTTTTTCTTCTCTCACTCACTTGTAGCTTTCTAACAGAAGAGAGAAACAGGTCTCCCCTGTAGATACAACGGTCTCATTCAGTACTGCAAGTGCACCAAAGTTTACCGTCACGTTTACAGGGATTGGGATAGAGAACTTTGACAGTCGGCCATTTTCAGGATTATTAGCCATTTTCTGAATTTAGAATGGGCCACTGCCCTTGTATCAATAGTAAACTTCCAAATTTTAATGGGCCTTTGTGTATTATATGTGCAAATGGCCCATGGTCCCTCTGCCTTTTTCAATGCCTTCCTTTAACCCGCATGGTCTATCAGCTGGTTTGTTTACCGGTAGCTTAGTGCCGTGCTGTGATTACGTCGCGGTTTAAAAACGTATACATTGTATAAAGACTGTCACAACGTCCGTATTTCTACATACAGTGTAACCAAATTGTATAACATTCAACTGGGGTCGATTGTCGTTCCAATATCACGTTTTATCAACAAATCCAAAGGTAAGCCATCAGTATAAGTGCCGGCATTCGCTATTCATGTGGTTAGTCAAGTCAAGTAAGCGCCCTTGTTTGAAATGTAGATGTCCAACAATCAAAGCATCGTGTCACTGACCACTCATTTGTTCTTCGGGTGTTACGATCTGTTGTTAATGGTTAAAGTCTAATTAAGAACTTGAAACCTGATTAATTTTCATGAATTAACAAGAATTTTTAATAGTTATGTTTCAAAGGCGCATAAGTAAAGAATAGGCTGTTTTAGAATTTCAAAGTAACTTGCGTAGATAAAAGAAGAAACTAGTGTTATTACAGTACATGCCAGTTGTAGATTTAATCATTACATTGATCAAAAGTGAAACTTACAAAAATACAACATACATACAAATCTCAAGAAATGTGTTTCAATTAAAACATACTTAAGATTTTACTACTTAAAATCAATTTAACACCAGATATCGCCGTCTCACCGTATTTCGCATTTTAGAAGTAGAGCTTTGCCCAAAATATATTTTTGGGGAGTGTATGCAATGCGCCTTTTTTCATATTGTTTTCGACCTTAGTATAACCATGTTCTCTTAAGGACAACAACGCGATGGTTTATTTCAAGTGAAGTATTCCATTTAATTTCATTATACCAAATTAAATGTTTGAAATAGACATTGACAGCAGATAAATGAAACTGAAACAAAATAATTAAATACTGAACTAAGGACATGAAGCTGCCAACATATATTGTAATTTTCTGTATGTTCCCCATTACTCTATATTCGTGAATTCTTCTGTGTCGTTTGGCTTGACTAAACTACAGTCTGAAGGGAACACATACAAGTTCACATTGTGAAAGTAATGAAAAGATCAACACAAAATGCATTAATCTAGCTCCAAGACAGGATTTGTCTCCATCTCTGCACAACCCACATCTACATGCAGACCCAGTGCTTCGCGACTTGAATTCCTGCACAACGTTCACATTTTAGTAGACGACAAATGTGCCTCAGAAAAATAGCCTCGACAGCCAGGGTGGTAAACATACATATTTGCCGTAGTATTTACACGTGTTGAAATAACATCTTATAAATTTTGATGAAACTTAACAGATATGGCGACATACACACGAAACAATAACCCATGTTTATGATGACTGCCTCCACATTTTCAGTTCACTTACCCTGACATTACATCTCAACCAAGATTCACATTCCCCGCACTTCTGCCTCTCCGAAAACCTGGCCTGTTATGGCCCAGTGCTCGATATATATGACGTCACTACATGACGTAACTTGACAGATAGATGCAGTTTCGCGGCAGTGGCCAGCGAGCAGTTCTTTGTTCTTTAATCTTATTTGTGACTGGCGGAACGTGACGGAAATACGAGGCTTGTTATAATCGTTGTTGGGTTGAACTTTCTATACCAAGCATGCTATCATTACTGCCCTTACTAAGCACTACAAAAGTCCATAAATATCGATATTATTCATCTTGTTAGATCTTCTACGAATTCATTTATTTTGTTTTTTCTCTTTGATCATTTTACTGGAGTGAGTTTAAGGTGAGGTGAGGTGAAATTTATAGTGCTAGCTCCCTGAGATATCATGCCTCAGTGAAGCACTCAGACACTTTATACTGACTCCGAGCCGACCAGTCCTTGTTGTACCCATTAATGCCGAGCGCCAGGCAGGGGCCAACAAGTACCATATTTCAACGTCTTTTGGTATGACTCGATCGGGGATCGAACCAGGACCTTCCGCTCTCCGGGCGGACGCTCTAACCACTAAAACCACGTTGGCGAGTTTAAACGGAAAGTCGCATAGACAGTCTCCCCATCAAATGGCAAAATCGAACGCTTTTACCAGCTGACACATAATATATATTATCATGTGACTAAAACTTGGGAGGTGTGTTATTGTGTGTGTAAGTGTGTGTTGAATGGGGAAGGAGGTGTGTTTTGTGTATGTGCCTGTGTCTTGGATGGGTGAAGGAGGTTCATGTACTGTTGAGTGTGTACGTGTGTGTTGGATGGGGGAAGGAGGTGTGTGTTGTTGTGCGTACGTGTCTGTCGAATGGGGAAAGGAGGTGCATGTTCTGTTGTGTTTACGTGTGTGTTGGATGGAGGAAGGAGTTCTCTTTTTTGTGTATGTAAGTGTGGGTTGAGTCAGGAAAGGAGGTGTGTGTTGTGTGTGTACGTGTGTGTTTGAGCGGGGGAAGGAGGTGTATTGTTGTGTGTGTGCGTTTGTGTTGGATGGGTAAAGGACCTGCATGTGTCTTTGTGTGTGTGCGTGTGTGTTGGATGGGTGAAGAGGAGGTGCATGTGCTCTTGTGTGTGAACGTGTGTGTTGGATGTGGGAAGTAGGTATATTTTGTGTGTATACCTGTCGGTTGGATGGGTGAAGGAGCTGCTTTTGTTGTTCTGTGTGTACGTGTGTGTTTCATGGTTAAAGGAGGTGTGCTGTTGTGTGTGTAAGTGTGTGTTGGATGGGGAAGGAGGTGTGTTTTCGTGTGTGTACGTGTGCGTTCGATCAGGTAAGGACATGTGTTTTTGTTTGTGTACGTGTGTGTTTGATCGGGAAGGATGTGTGTTGTTGTTGTGTGTGTACGTCTGGGTTGGATGGGGAAAGTTGTGTCTTGTTCTGTGTGTACGTGTGTTTTGGATGGGGAAGGAAGTGTATTATTGTGTGTGTACGTGCATGGATAGGGGAAGGAGCTGGGTTTTGTGTGTGCACGTGTGTGTGTTGGATGGGTGACGGAGGTGTGTTCCTTTGTGTGTACGAGAGCGTGCTGGAGGGAAAAGTAGGTGTGTTGTTGTGTGTGCACATGTGTGTGTGTTGGATAGGGGAAGCAGGTGTGTTTTTGAGTGTGTACGTGTGTGGGGATTGGTGGAAGGAGGTGTGTTGATGCGTGTGTTCGTGTGTCTTTGATGGGGGAGGGAGGTGCATGTGTTGTTGTGTGTTTACGTGTGTGTGTGTTGCATGGGGAAGGAAGTGCATGTGCTGCTGAGTGTGTACGTGTGTGTTTGGATGGATGAAGGAGGTGTGTTGCTGTGTGTGTACGTTTGTGTTGGATGGAGGAAGGAGGTGTGTTCCTGTGTGTGTTCGTGTCTTTTGGATAGGGAAGGAGGTGCATGTGCTGTTGTGTGTGTACGTGTGTGTTTGATCTGGAAAAAGAGATGTGTTGTTCTGCGTGTGCATTGTGTGTTGGATTAGTGAAGGAGGTGACTGAACTCTTGTGTGTGTACGTCTGTGTTTCGATTGGGGAAGGAGGTGTGTTGTGTGTATGCGTGTGTGTTGGATAGGGAAGGCAGTGCATGTGCCCTTGTGTGCGAACGTGTGTGTTGGATGTGGGAAGGAGGTATATTTTTTGTGTATACCCGTCGAGTTGGATCAGGGGAAGGAGGTATATTATTGTATGTGTGCGTGTGTGTTGGATAAAGGAAGGACGTGTGTGTGTGTGTTTATATATACCCGTCGGTTGGATCGGGGAAGGAGGTATACTATTGTATGTGCGCGTGTGTGTGGATGGGTGAAGGAACTGCTTTTGTTGTTCTGTGTGTACGTTTGCGTTGGAGAGGGAAGGAGGTGTGTTGAGCTCTGTGTGTGTAAGTGTCATTGGATGGGGGAAGGAGGTGTGTTGTTGTGTGGGTACGTGTGTGTTGGATGGGTGAAAGGGCGTGCATGTGCTGTTGTGTGTACGTGTGTGTTTTATGTGGAAAGGGGGTGTAAAGCTGAGTGCGTACGTTACTAGTTGGCTGAAGGAGAAGTTTTCAACATGTGTATGAACGTGACGTGTGTTGGATGGGGAAGGAAGTGAGTTGTTGTGTTTGTACGTTTGCGCTGGATGGGGGAGGAGGTGTGATGATCACTGTGTGTGTAAGTTTGTGTTGGATAGAAGTAAGGAGGTGTCTTGCTGTGCGTGTGTACGCGTGTGTTGGATAGGGGACCAGGGTGTGTTGTGTGTGTGTGTGTGTGTGTGTGTGTGTGTTGGATGGATGAATAGAGCTGCTTTTGTTGTGTGTACGTGTGTGTTGAATGGGGAAGGAGGTGTGTTGTTTGTGTACATTGTGTGTTGGATGTGTGAATAAGAGTACATGTGCTGTTGTATGTGTACGTGTGTGTGTTGGATCAGGGGAAGGAGGTGTGTTGTGTGTGTACAGGAGTGTGTTGGATGGTTGGAAGGAACTGCTTTTGTTGTTCTGTGTGTACGTTTACGTTGGATGGGGAAGGAGGAGTGTGTTGATCACTGTGTGTGTAAGTTTGTGTTGGATAGGGGGAAAGAGGAGATGTGTTGTAGTGTGTGTGCATGTGTGTTGGATTGGTGAAAGGACGATACATGTGCTGTTGTGTGTGTACGTGTGTGTTTTATAGAGGGAAAGGGTGTAAAGCTGTGTACATTACGTTACTGGTTGGCTGAAGGAGAAGTTTTCAAAAGTGTATAGAGAAGGTGACGTGTGTTGGATAGGGAAGAAGGAGGTGTGTTGTTGTGCGTGTGTACGCGTGTGTTGGATAGAGGATCGAGGTGTGTTGTGTGTGTGTGTGTGTGTGTGTGTTGGATGGGTGAATAGAGCTACTTTTATTTGTGTGTACGTGTGTGTTCAATGGGGAAGGAGGTGTGTTGTGTGTTTGCGTGTGTGTTGTGTGTGTGAATAGAGGTGCATGTGCTGTTTTTTGTGTGTACGTGTGTGTTGGATCAGGGGAAGGGAAGTGTGTTGTGTGTGTACGTGTGTACATGGATGGAGTGAAAAAGGAGCTACTTTTATTTGTTCTGTGTGTATGTGTGTGTTTGGATGGGTGAAGGAGGAGCATGTTCCCTTGTGTGTGAACATGTGTGTTGACTACTAAGAAGGAGGAGGTATCTTTTGTGTGTATACCCGTCAGTTTGGATTAGGGAAAAGAAAGGTATGCTATTGTATGTGCGCTTGTGTGTTGGATGGGTGAAAGGAACAGCTTTTTTAACTTGTTCTGTGTGTACGTTTGCGTTGGATTAGGGGAAGAAGGAGGTGTGTTGAAGCTCTGTGTGTGTAAGTGTGTGTTGGATGGGGGAAGGAGGTGTGTTGTTGTGTGGAGTACGTGTGTGTTGGATGGGGGCATGAAGATTGTATTTGTAGTGTGTGTGCGTGTGTGTTGGATGGAGTGAATGATGTTACATGTGCTGTTGTGTGTGTACGTGTGTGTGTTTTATGTGGAAAAAGAGGGGTGTAAAGCTGAGTGCATTACGTTACTAGTTGGCTGAATGAGAAAGTTTTCAACATGTGTATATGACATTGTGACACGTGTGTTGGATGGGGGAAAGGAAGTGAGTTGTTGTTGTGTTTGTACGTTTGCGTTGGATAGGGAAAGGAGGTGTGTTGTTGTGTGTGGTTGTACGCGTGTGTGTTGGATAGGGATCAAGGTGTGTTATTTGTGTATGTGTGGGCGTTGGATGGGTAGGGAGGAGTGCATATGCTGTTGTCTGTGTACATGTGTCTAGGATGGAGTGAAGGAGGGTATGTTGCTGTGTGTGTGCGTGTGTGTTGGATTGGGGAAAGGAGGTGTGTTGCTGTGTGTGTACGTGTGTGTTGTATAGGGGAAGCAAGATGTGTTGTTGTGTGTGTGTACGTTTATGTTGGATAGGAGTAGAATGTATGTTGTTGTGTGTGTGCACGTGGGCCTTGGATAGGGGAAAGGAGGAGTGCATGTACTGTTGTGTGTGTACGTTGGGTGTTTGATGGGGAAAAGAGATGTGTTGTTGTGCGCGTGCGTGTGTGTTGGGTTGGTGAAGGCAGTGGAATAAAGCTCTTGTGTGTGTACGTATGTGTTGGATGGGGGAGAAGGTCCTGATAGAGTGTACGTGTGTATTGGATTGGGGTAGGGATGTGCATGTGTTGTTTTGTGTGCACGTGTGTATGTTAAGATGGGGAAGGAGGTCTTTCTGCACGTGTGCGTACATGTGTGTGGATAGGGGAGGAGAGTGTGTGTTGTTGTGTGTGTATATGTGTGATGGATGGGGGAAGGAGGTATGTTGCTGTGTGAGTACGTGTGTGTGCTTGAGGGGAAGGGAATTGTGTGTTTACTGTGTGTGTACGTGTGTGCTGCAAAGGGGAAGGAGGGTGTGTTATGTTGTTGTGTGCTGTGTTTTGTTGAATTAGGAAAAGGATGTGTGTTGTTCTGTAGGTACGTGTGTGTTGGATGTGTGAAAGGAGGTGTGTTCATGTGTGTACGTGTGTGTGTTGGATGGGGAAAGGAGGGGTGTGTGTTGCTGGGTGTGTACGTGTGTATTGGATTAGGGGAAGGAGGTTCGTTCTTGTGTGTGTGTGTGTGCATTTTCATGATGAGGGAAAGGGAGGGGTGTGTACATTATGTGTTGGATAGGGAATAGAGGTGTATGTTACTGTGTGTGTACATTATGTGGTTGGATAGGGGATAGGATGTGTGTTCTAAGAGTGTACGTTATTGTGTTGTATAGGGAAAGAGGAGTTGTTCTTCTGTGTGTACGATATGTAGGATGGTGAAAAGAGGTGTGTTACTGTGCATACATATGTGTTAGATGAGGGAAGAAGGTGTGTTTGCTGTGTGTGTACGTGTGTGTGCTGGAGGGTGAAAAGGAGGGTGTGTTATTCTACCTGCACATTGTATGTGTTGGATAGGGAAGAGAGAGTGTCTTATTCTGTGTGTGTACGTGTGTGTTGGATGGGGAAAAAGGTGAGCTACTGTGTGTGTACACGTGTGTGTTGGATAGAGGGGAAGGAGGTGTATTTCTTCATGTACATATGCATAAGTTGTCTTGGATAGGAAGAGGAATTGTGTATTGTTGTGTGTATACATCATCACGTGTGTATTGGATAGAGGGGGGAAGGAGGTGGAGTTTTGTGTATACGTATTTGTTGGATGGGGAAGGAGGTGTATTTACTTAGTGTACATTTGTGCTTGATTAGGTAGAAGAGAGGTGTGTAGTTGTGTGTGAACAGTGTTTGTTGGATTGGGGAAGGAGGTGTGTTTTTGTGTGTTCATTGTGAGAGTGGGATAGGTAAAAAGGAGGTGTTGTTTTGTGTGTACGTGTGTGTGCTGGAGTACAGGAAGAGGAGTTGTCTTGTTGTGGGTGCACATGGCTTTGTGGGATAGGTGAAAGGAGGTGTATTTATTGTGTTTTTAAGTGTGTACTGCATAGGGAAGGAGGTGTGGTTATTTGTGAGAGTGTATGTGTGTATTGGATAGGGAAGGAGGAGTGCTGTTTTTATGTGTGTACGTGTATTACTGGATAGGTGAGAAGGAGAGTGTGTTGTGTGTGCACAATGTCTGTTGGATGGGTAGGAGTTGTGTTGTTGTGTGTGTGCACATTAATGTGTTGGATGGGTGAAAAGGTGTGTTGCTGTGGTATTTAACTTGTTTGTTACAGGATTGGGGAAAAAGAGCTATTGTTTTGTGTGTACATTCTAAGTGTTGGATAGGTGAAAAGGAGGTGTGTTCTGTGTGTACATGTGTGTGGATTGGAGAGAGGAGAGTGTGTTTCTGTGTGTGTATATTTTATTAGGGAAGGAGGTGAGCTATTTGTGTGTATACATTGTGTGTGCTGGACAGGGAGGAGGAGGTGTGTTGAGTAAGTGTGTGAGAGTGTGTGTTGGATTGAGTGAAGGAGGTGTGTTCTTCTGTGTGTGTACATGTGTGTTGGATAGGGGAAAGAAGGTGTTATTTTGTGTGTGTACCTGTGTGTTTGGATTAGGGGAAGGAGGTGTATTTTTGTGTGTTCAGTGTCTATTGGATAGGAAAGGAGGTGTTTTTGTGCCTACATTGTGCATTGGATTAGGAAGAGGAAGTGTCTTACTGTGTGCCCACATGTGTGTTGTGATGGATGAAGAAGGAGGTGTTTTGTTGAAGTGTAATGTTAATACAATGTTGGATAGGAGGAGAGGTGTATTTATTTGTATGTGCACATTAGTATGTGTTAGATGGGGAAAAAGGACATTAATTTATTGTATGTGTAACATATGTACATTGGATGGGGGAAAAGAGTTGCTATTTACTTGGTAGTACAGTGTGTATTGGATTTAGGAAGGAGGTGTCTTCTTGTGTGTGTGTACCTGTGTGTTCGATGAGAGAGAAGGAGGTGTGTGTTCATGTGTGTACGTGTGTGTTTAGATTAGGGGAATTAAAAGTGTTACTGTGTGTGTACATTAATGTGTTGGATGGAGGAAGGAGGTGTGCTGTTGTGTGTGTGTGTACGTTTGTAATGGATAGGGAATGAGGTGTTTGTTTTTTGTGTGTACATTATGTGTGTTGGATGGGTAGAAGGAGGTCTTTCTGCACGTGTGCGTAGATGTGTGTTCGATAGGGGGAGGGAGGTGTGTTGTTGTATGCACGTATGTGTGTGGATTGGGAAGGAGGTTTTGTTACTGTGTGTGTACGTGTGTGCTGGAGGGGGAGAAGGAAGTGTGTTGCTGGGTGTGTACATGTGTATTGGATGGAGGAAAGGGAGGTGTATTCTTGTGTGTGTACGTGTTTGTTGGATGGGAAAGAAGATGTGCTGTTGTTTGAGTACATTGTGTGTTGGATAGGGAAGAGGAGTGCTCTTCTTATGTGTGTATGTGTACTCCCGATAGGGAAGAGAGAGTGTGTTCATGTGTGTGTACGTGTGTATTTGGATTAGAAATTAGGCGTGTTTACTGTGTGTGTACATTAATGTGATTAGGATTGGATAAATAGAGTGTGTTCCCTTGTGTGTGCATGTGTGTGTTCGATGAGGGAAAGGAGTTAGTGTCTTTGTGTGTATACGTGTGTGTTGGATAGGGAAGAGGAGTGTGTGTTGTGTGTACGTGTGTGTGTTGGATGGGGGAAAGGAAGTGTGTTTATTCTGTAACTGTGTACATTAGTGTATTAGATGGGGAAAGGAGGTGAGCTGCTGTGTGTGAAACGTGTGTGTTGGATGGGGAAAAGAAGGTGTGCTATTGTTTGAGAGTACGTATGTGTTGGATGGGAAGGAGGTGGGTTTTGTGTAGCCCGTGTGTGTGGGATGGGGAAGGAGAGGTGTGTTTTTATGTGTTCGTGTGTGTTTGGATGGAGGAAGGTGGGTGTGTTTTGTCTGTATGTACGTGTGTGTTGGATAGGGGAAGGAGCTGTTGTTTTGTGTGTACGTGTGGGTTGGATGAGAGTGAAGGAGGTGTGTTGCTGTGTGTGTACATGTGTGTTTGGATCAGGGGAAGGTGTAATGTTGCTCTGTGTGTACATTGTGTGCTGGAGTGGGGAAGAAGGAGGTGTGTTGTTGTGTGTGTGTTCGTGTGTGTTGGATGGGAAATGGGAGTGCGTTCTTGTCTGCGAGAGCGTGTGTGTGGGATGGGTGAAGAAGTAGCATTTGCTGTTTTGTGTATACGTGTCCTGAATGTGGTGAGATTAGGTGAGTAGTTGTGTATGCTTTATGTGTGTTTGAGGTGGAAAGGAGGTGCATGTGCCTGGTCTGTGTGTACGTGTGAGAGTTGGATTAGGAATGGAGGTGTGTTGTTGTTGTGTGTGTATGCGATGTGTGTTGTTCAGAAGGGTGAAAGAGGTGTGTTGTTGTGTGTATACATGTGTGTTGGATCAAGAAGAATGCGTATTATTGTGTTTCTTGCGTGTATTGGATGGAGTGAAGGAGAGAGTGCATCTGTTATTGTGTGTGTACGTATGTGTTGGATGGGAAAGGAGGTTGGTTCTTGTATGTTTGCGTGTGTGCTACTGGATGAGGGAAGGAGGTGTGATGCTGTGTATATATACATTAGTGGCTGCTGGATGATGGAAGGAGAGTGTGTTGTTACGTGTGCACGTATGTGTTGGATGAGGAAGGCGATGTGCGTCTGTATGTGTACGTGTGTGTTGGATGGAGGGAAGGTGGTGTGTTTTGTCTGTGTACGTGTGTATTTGGATGGGGAAGGAGGTGTGTTGCTGTGTGTGTACGTGTGTGTGTTGAATGGGGAAGGAAGTGTGTTGTTCTGTGTGTACGCGTGTGTTGGATGGGGAAGGAGGGGTGCTGTTGTATGCATAACAGTGTGTGTATTTGAGATGGGGAAAGGGATGTGTGTTGTTCTGTGTGTACATGTGTCACCCACTTAGCTGTGTAAAATTCCACCACTGTAACAACCTACTACCATTCATCAACCATAACCAAATCAACTCTAATTCCTGCTCCATTCTTCCATTCCACTCCACCATCCATTCCACCACTGTTTCCATTCCTTCCACCACAAACCCTTCCATTCATCCACCATCTACCATTCCATCCATGTTCCATTCCACCACCTTTCCATCTAATGTCCATCCCTGCTTTCTTCACTCTACCATCCATTCTTTCTACCATTCCACCTTTTCCCTCAATCCATTCATCCATTTTCTTTCCACCACTCCATTCTTTCATTCCATTCCTGCTCCCTCTTTCCTAACTCTATCCATGTCCACTACTCTCCATTTTCCTTCCTTCCACTGCCTTTCCACCTTTCCACCTCCACCTTTTCTTTCCACTCCATCATTCATCCACTATTCTTTTCATTCTGTTTCCTGGGCTCTACCATTCATCCACTCTACCATTCATCCATGTCTGTCCACATTTTTCTTCACTCTACCATTCCATCCACTCATTCAGTCATCCTTTTCCTTCCATTCTACTCTATCATCCATCCATTCTTCATTCCACTGTCCACTCTGTCCGTCCTTTTCTTCTTTATTTCCATTCCATCCATCCATGTCCTGTGTCCATTCTCACCCCGTCTATCCATCTTCCTGTCCTTCCTCCACTCCGTTCCTTCCTCCATTCCATTCATTCCATTCCATTCAGCTCTGTGTGTCCATGCTCCTCCATCCACCTTTCCACTATTCCTCCTTTCCTCTTCCATTCTACCGTCCATTCCTTCCATCCTTTCCTGTGTCCTCCATTTTCGTTCGTTCCTTGTCCATGTCTGTCCTGTTGTCCAGCCTGTCCAGTCCACCATGCTCGTTGTGGTCTCACCGTTCGTCCACCGTTCATCCATTCCTTGTCCTCCAGCTATCCACTGTCTCCGTGGTCCACTCCACCATCCATATTTGGTCTGTTCTTCCTCCATTCGTCCTGCTTTCCATTCCATTCATCTCCTGTGCAAGTCTCAGTCCATGTCCTCGTGTCTGTGTCCTTCCTGTCTCAGCTCTACCATCAAGTGTCCATTCATCCGTTGTGGGTCATCCACGTTCGTTCCACTCAGCTCTTATTGTCCACAGTCCGTCCGGTGTGGTCAGCCATTCGTCCGTTCATCCTTGTCCACTCAGCTCACCATTTCCGTCTGTGGCCTGTCGTCCATTCCTCGTTGGTCCGCCATATCCACTCCGTCTACCATTCATCCTGTGGCCACTCGTCCTGTGGCACTGTGGCCACTCTGCGTCATCCGTCTCGTGTCCATTTCCGTCCTTGTGTCCGGTCCGGCATGCTCCTGGTGTGTCCTCCATGTCCGCCGTTGTCATCTCATCCTGCTCTTCGTCCACCGCTCAGCTGTCCACGCTCATTCGTCCGCTCAGTTCGTCCTCCGGTTCGTTCGGTCCTCCATGTCCTTGGTCTGTCCTTGTGTCCTGGTCCTGTCCATTCGTCCGTGCGTTCCATCCAGCTCCGTGTCCGCCACTCTACCGTTGTCCTGTCCATTCGTCCGCCTCAGCTCTGTCCATGCTCTGTCGTCTCACATGCATGTGTCCACCTCATCCATATCCACGTCTACCGGTTATCCTTGTCCACCTTTCTGTATTTCCTTCCACTGCCTTGTGGGCGTTCGTCCTGTGTGTCCATGTCGGCCGTTCCACCAGCTCTGCCGTTGGTCCATATTCCTCCAGCTCGTTCGTCCTGTGGTCCGTCCATTGCTCTGTTCGATCGTCCTGATCACCGGCTCTGTCGTCCGTCCACCAGGGACCACCAGCTCTGGATTGATCCACCGTCCATTCGTCGCCATGATCCATCCAGGCTCGTTCGTCCTGATGGCCATCGGCTCCACCATTCATCCACTGATCAAGGGCAACTCTATCGTCCGTCCACCATGACCATGGCTATGCCGTTCGTCCACCATGTCCACAGTCGATTACCATAATCACCATGCAGCTCTACTTATAGTCCCTATAGGCATGACCTCTACAGTTCCACAGCCGTGACCACCCTGGCTCTACCGTTCATCCACCATAACCACCCAGCTCTACCATTCATAAAGCATAACCACCTAACTCTGCTAATCTTCCCTATAATCACACAACTCTACCATCAAGCCACCACTTAACCTACCAACTGTAAAAATTCCACCACCATAACTATCAAATGTACCCATTCATCCCAATGACCATTAAACTTTACCATTCAACCACCATAACTATGAAACTCTAACATCCATCCACTAAACCACCTAGCTCTAAAATTCCACTACTATAACTCTCCAAATCTACTATTCATCCACAATGACCATCAAACTTCTACTTATTCTAACCACCACATAACTATGGACACTCTACCATTCGACCGCCATAACCACCCAGCTCTAAAATTCCACTACCACTATAACTCTCAAATTCTACCCACATTCATCCACAATGACCATCAAACTCTACCATTCAACCACCATAACTATGACACTCTACCATTCGACCGCCATAAATCACCCAGCTCTACCATCCGTCCACAATAACCACCCAACTCTACCATCCATCCACCATAACCACTCAACTCTACATTTCCACCACTGTAACCACACGACTCTATCATTTCATTCACCATAACCACCCAACTGTACAATTCCACAGCCATAACTATCAACTCTACCATTCATCTATAATGACCATCAAACTTTACCATTCAACCAGCATATAACCTATGAAACTCTACCATTCAACCACCATAACCATCAAATTTTACCTTTCGATCCACTATATCCTCCCAACTCTACCATGCATCCATCCTACCACCCAACTCTACATTTCCACCACTGTAACCACCCGACTCTATCATTCATCCACCATGACCACCCAACTCTACAATTCCATCCTATTGTAACCACCCATCTCTCCCATTCATCCACCCAAAACCTACCAACACTACTATTCATCCAGCATAACTATCAAAACTCTACCTTCGACCACCTTTACCACCCAACTCTACAATTCCACCACTGTAACCACCAACTCTACCATTCATCCAGCATAACCACACAACTCTACCATTTCATCACCATAAGCACTCAACTCTACTAATCATCGACCATAACCACCCAACTCTACCATCCATCCACCATAACCACCCAACTCTACAATTTCATCACTGTAACCACCCAACTTTACCAATCATCCGGCATAACCATCAGAACTCTACCATTCATCAACAATAACCACCCAACTGTACAATTCCAACACTATAACCATCAAACTCTACCATTCAATCACCATAACTATCAAACTCTAACATTCAATCACTCCTAACCATCCAGCTCTACCATTGATCCACCAAAACCACACAACTCTACCATCCGACCACCATAACAACCAAAACTCTACTAATCATCCACCATGACCACACAACACTACCATTGATCCACCATAACCATCAAACTCTACCATTCGACCGCCATAACCACCCAACTCTACCATCCATCGAGGATTACCACCCAACTCTACAAATCCACCACTGTAACCTCACAACTCTACCATTCATCCAGCATAACCACCCAACTCTACCATTCATCACCATAAACACTCAACTCTACCTAATCATCCAGCATAACCACCCAACTCTACCATCCATCCAACATAACCACCCAACTCTACAATTCCACCACTGTAACCACCCAACTCTACCATTCATCCAGCATAACCATCAAACTCAACCATGTATCAACAATAATCACCCAACTCCACCATTCATCCAGCATAACTCCTCTAAACTCTACCATTCAACCACCATAACTATCAAATTCTACCATTCTGATCTCCATAACCACCCAACTCTACTAATCATCCCCATAATCACCCAACTCTACCATTCATCCAGCATATCCACCCAAATATACTAATCTCATCCCTATAACCACCCAACTCTACCATTCATCACCATAACCAATAAACTCTACTAATCATCCACCGTAACCACCCAACTCTACCATCCATCCACCATAACCACCCAACCCTACAATTCCACCACTGTAACCACCCAACTCTCCTAATCATCCACCGTAACCACCCAACTCTACCATCCATCCACTGTAACCACCCAACTCTACCATCCATCCACCATAACCACCCAACCCTACAATTCCACCACTGTAACAACCCAACTCTACTAATCATCCACCATAACCACCCTAAACTGTACAATTCCACCACCATAAATATCAACTCTACCATTCATCCAGCATAAATGTCAAACTCTACCATTCATCCGCCATAACCATCCAACTCTACCATTCATCACCATAACCAATAAACTCTACCAATCATCCACCGTAACCACCCAACTCTACCATCCATCCACCGTTACCATCCAACTCTACAATTCCACCACCATAACTCTCAAACTCTACCATTCAACCACCATAACTATCGAATTCTACCATTCTGATCTCCATAACCACCCAACTCTACCATTCATCCATCCATAACTACCCAACTCTACTAATCATCCCCATAATCACCAAACTCTACCGTCCGACCACCATAACCACCCAACTCTACTATTCATCCACCATAACCACCCACCTGTACAATTCCACCACCATAACTATGAAATGTACCATTAATCCACAATAACCATCAAACTCTACCATTCAACCACCATAACCAACAAATCCTACACATTCGATCGCCATATCCACCTAAACTCTACCATTCATCCACCATAACCACCCAACTCTACTAATTATCCCCCATAATCCACACAACTCTATCATTCATCCACCATAACCACCCAATTCTACCATCCATCCATCATAACCACACAACTCTACCATCCATCCACCATAACCACCCAACTCTACCATTCCACCACTGTAACCTCCCAACTCTATCATTCACCCACCATAACTACCAAGCTCTAAAGCCACAGTAAAAGTTATCGTGTTACTACTATTTATGAAATATTAGTTCTTGACTCGTAATGGTTCCATTAGTTTTACTTAGATCTGAAGGGAAAGGTATGCCCTCAATTTATTCATGCAATTGATCACATTTTGCCTGGAGCCATTCTGAATTTGATAACTTCAATGTAGTCCCTTCGTAGCATAGGGACTAGCTAAGAAAGATGCTTGGTTATCAGCCTAGACATAAGAAATATCCATAAACGGCATTTATCTTCATAACTTTTGATAGTGTTTCTCTAGCCGTTGTTGTTGAAAATGGTAATTTAGCTTGAACTACTCACAGATGTGGTATATCTGACTTCCTAAAAATACAATTTTCAAAGAGACAACACTTTCATAAGTATAGTTAACTCCGGACAGTATTTCGTGTTTGCGGTAGGTTATATAACGTCGACCAGTTTGTTTTTGTTCTATCAAACCTTGGCTGGTTTTCATATGGCCCGCATCACGCTTTTTTGTTTCTTTATCTGAAACAACAAATGTTGAAGTCATCTTAGTGGTGCTATATCAGAATATCATACCATTGCTCAAACTTTATTGCGTGTCATTACCTGCCTCCCCAAACACAATTTACACGTAATATGTGCAGTCGGTATTATGGCGTAAGTTATTTTCTGTTGTTATTGAGGTGAGACATATATTCATAGACAAGTACACAGTAAAATCCAGGCGTCAGCAGAGCAGGGATAGCTTCATATGTCTACCCAAAACTTACTGACAGGTACCCTAAGGCCTTGAATGTTGTATCCCTCATCAAACAGTCCTTGAGTCGGATGTGTATGAGCACATCTACAAGGCCATGTATATATTTGATTGATACCTTCCGTGCACAAAGGAATATTGCTTTTGACTAGTTCAGTATAGAAAGGGAATGTACTGCACAATTTCAGTATATACTTTACAACTTCAGAGTGTAAAGGGATATTTACCCGAGGGTCTCAGAGTATGAAGTTTTCTACCATGGATACGTGAAATGCTCGAATTTGATTGGTCAATCAATAAAATCAGACGGTATCAATTTGGATTGAAAATGCGTCTGATTTCACGGCGCTTCACTGCGCACATATACAACACTGCCGCACTACTTCAGCTTGGCCACCAACATGACTAATATCAACACAACAGATCGACGTGATGGACATGCTGATGAAACATGCATTTATTAAAACTCAAAAATACAATTATACGATTTCTCCTCCTCAATTATTAGGGAACCTCACTATCATAATTATTACCTTCTATTATAAAAAATATCCAAACTCAATTACAATACACAGCCCCAAACAAAACAAACAATATCTAACATATAAATCACAAAACCTTGTAAAAATTAAAAATACATCCCTATCTATCCCTATTTATGCGGCAAAACGTTCGTAAACATTTACCTACCTGGTAAATGGTATATTTGTTTCCGTTTAGAATGAGATATTTGCAAGATAACGGTCAGGCAAAACACAAAAATTTAGGCCACTCATACTCCATCATGTCCCGTTGCATCGTTCAAAATGTCAAAATTGAACCACGAGTATTCCGCGCTCTGCCTCTTTCCCCGCAAGGCTGTCACTGCCATGTTCGTACATTTTGAAAAGCTTGGCCACAATCCAGTCCAAAATGATGAGAACAATGTTCCAAGGAATCCCAAGTTAGTCGCATGTACAAAAGCAGTATTGTCACTGACACTCTTTTGTCGCATCATGATCGACACTCGCCGGTCATAAAATCAACAGTCTTTGATGAGTTACAGGTCTTAGGTCGATCAGAAAAGGATATATTCTTCGATTCTGCAGGGTTCAGGTTCGACTGTCAGTCAAGTATTTTCGACTGTCACTTCGAATTTCAACCTTTCGCAAAATGTAAACACTGGCTCGTCCGCCATTTCAAACTGTTGCGTAACTGTCTACTTCCAAGAAAATAAGTAGGTCAGACGATTCCATTATAGTGTGGCCAGGGGTACAGTAACACGGCACACAAAACTATAGGCTGGTTTCGGTCGTGTGGAGTTATGATTATAA
The DNA here is from genome assembly GCF_003918875.1 of Haliotis rubra. Taxonomy (NCBI): domain Eukaryota; kingdom Metazoa; phylum Mollusca; class Gastropoda; order Lepetellida; family Haliotidae; genus Haliotis; species Haliotis rubra. The sequence continues at coordinate 1,444,549 of NW_025766337.1, read as the reverse complement.
AACCAAGCTCTTAGGTGTTACATTATTGGGATTATTGTATTGAATAAACAGTAGTTTGTTTTCTTTGGACAGAAAAGTTTTTATGTTGCAATGTTAACAAAATACGAACCTACCACTCCCTTCACAGACGAGTTCAATTCGCCTTCTCGTCCCATGCCGGATTACGCCGTGTCTTCCGCAGGACGAGGAAGTTCGATGTTAAATCGGTTATGGTAGAATGGAGATAAACATACTGTGTTTTGAAATTAGATGAATGTTAGGCCGAAATGATAGTCTCTAAATTAATCATTTGAAACCTCACGTTACGCGTTCGGCTTCAAATGAAATTTAGAGACTATCAATTCGGTCTAACATTCATCTAATTTCAAAACACAGTACGTTTATCTCCCAAATATGTACCTGATATTTCAGAGTATTTACCTTTCTCTCTGCTGCTTCCCTTGCCATCTTTTCTTCTGGAAACAGAAAACTGTTTTACAACAAGTAACTATATGTCAAAGTAAATGAGCTCTTGATGAATAGCTTAATATATCTTCGTGTAAGTATTATGTACGTATAAACTGTTTATAATTTTCATACATTCGGAAGTTTTCCTGCTCTCTGACAGTGGCCTGTTAATAATCATATCTGTGTCAGAAAAACAACAACAACCAGAACACAACTGAGGCAGAAGCGCGCTTGGATGACAATCAAAATTGTAATTAATGATTGAGACGCAATTTGCTTTAATGAATGGTGGTGCATAAAGTTGTATGAAATGAATAGCATATTTAAGTTAGCGGCATATTTTGATAGGGATGTGAGCCAAATTTTAAACCGATGCAAACATACATGCATGAATGAGAATCGATGATTGCATTGTTGGTGAACTGTATATGACCTGTACAAGACACCATGGTCCGACTCCAGGCATCGTGGAGCTACAGAAGATTGCTGAATAAATAATTCATTGTACCTCAGAGTTTCAGAGTGTGAAAAATCTAGCTGATGCTCTCAGTATATAAAGGAGATTTGCCATAGAGTTGAAATATATAAGTATTATTTTTTCTGATGTTCTGGTTTCACTTTATATAAGGAGCAAACCTTTCAGCTGGTCTTTTACTTTCCTCAACTTTTCATCATGCTGTTTCTCCATCTATAACAAAGGGCATTACATAAACAATATGCTTTATTGTTATCAAAAATCGGAGAATAACACTGACATGAGACGTCTGGAAAAATAGCAATACATGTACTTACTTGTTGGTTCAGTTTACGTTGCTCCCTCATTTCATCTGGAGATAATGAAAAGTCAGTAGATTATTTATCTTTCCTGATTACAACACAAAAATCTATTATTCTGGACATGATATAACTCTTCACATGTACACATGGTCGAGTTAGTCAGCCTCGTAGGATGACTCAAAATGTCATTTTGTAAGTAAACACATAAGTGCAAATCATAGAAGAGCACAGGTCAGATTCGTCTCATGTAACTCACATAAGTTTGTTTACTGCATCGTACATACCTTTGCAGGTTTTGAGTTTCTTTCGTTTGTTTCGCTTGTGCAGCTTTAATAGTCTTCATCTGTAACAAGAAATGTCATCCACACTTAACTGTAATGACCGGTGTACCATTCTCGATGTTTTTAAGACAGGTGTATAAACAGTATATACATGTACATATATTTATGCTACCTTTACTATCTGAATGAAATACAGTGTTACGCATGGTACTCAGAATATGTACATAAGTTAGTATCACATGAGTGGCATATTTTGAAGTTATCAGTATATTTTGATGGGGATTTGTAACCAATCATACGATATTAACAAGTAGAAGATACATGGAGGGTGGATTAATGTCGGGCTGTATGCTTCTGTCCAAAGCACAAGGTAAACATTTCGCTTTCCCTTACATTTAAAACAAACTGATTTTAAACAAACTTGCCATTATGATTACACAATGCCATTTAGAAAGTGGTCAAATGTAACATATGTTATATTTTGGGATTACACTTTCTTAGTAAAATACAAATTCTAGTACTTTTTTGTTCAACTTGCCATTGCAACACAGTTTTCAGTTGATAATCAAACGTGTGTTCTGTAAGTGTCAAGTCTGAGTTATATAGTAGCACGAGTCTGAAATCATAGATGGTACTTACTTCAGTCGTCATTTCTTGAACAACTGTCCTTTGTGTCTTTTGATCTGAAGTTAATCCAAATTCATAAGAGTATTTATTATTTCATGATTTCAACTCTATAACTCTTCACAAGTAGCCATGGATATAAAAGCATGCTTGAAACAGTATTTCCTTAACAATATGGCGTGCCAGGATATAACACGAGACAAACACCGTTAGTGCTACGGTTTCCCTATGGTTGCCACACTGGTGAATCTCATCAGCACGGGTGCTGTGTAATTAAAATCCAGCGTAGGCGTGTCTGATGTAACCCACATTATTTCCATAATACGTATTACAGACTGTACATATATGTATAGTTCGTATTACGAACTTGTCAATGACTCCATATATGTGTGGTCAATACATGGGATACTGATCAGAACAATGGTGTAAAAGTAGTTCCAATATCAAATGCTCTTTTTGTCCTTGCTAAAACATCAGTTCCCTTTCATCAACTAACCTGATTTTATTTTCTTGAAGTCTTCTTCCAACTTCCCAATCTGCAGATAAGAAAAACAAAACAAATCCAGTTAACATAATGTCTATAGTGAAGACGTCGACGTTACATAACATCGACATGAAGTGTGATGAGTCAGTCTTCATCGGATAATATTCACTGTGTCATATGCCAGTCCTTTAACGTGGTAGACCCTGGACCCATTAGCAAACGTATATGAAACAGTAACAAGACTGTGACAGGAGGGTGACGGGAATATGACACAAGCATTACAGTCTAGGACGAGTGCAAGATCGATCTTTGACGTCAGTCTGTCGGTGGTATGACAAGAGTATGACAGGCATATGACCAGGCATGGATGTGATGACCGCAGGAGAAAAGTTTGAGAGTTATATGACAAGAATGTGAAGAGTGTATGACAAGAGCACCACGAGTGTTTGGCGATGAATATAAGATGGGAGTGTGACAAGAGCACGGGTGTATGACGGGTGTATGACATGAATGTGTATTGGTTAGTGCAAGAACGTGATGCGCTTTGGAAAATAATGCGACAAATGTCCGAAAAGAGCGCGGCATGTGTAGTAACAGAGAGCGAAAGATTACGATTGTGTGACAGGTGTATTGTAAGAATGCGACGGGTGTGTAACAAGCATATGATGGGTGTATTGCAAGAATTTGACAGCTGTGTGAGACGGATTTAACAGTATAGGCGGGTGCAATACGAATGACAAGAATATGACGCTTGTATGACAGGAATACGATGAGTGTACGACAAGAATATAAGAAGGGTATTTTAAAAGCGTAACAGGTGTTTTCAAAGAGTGCGACAGTGTTGCAAAAACGTGAACTGTGTACATGAATGTGACTGATGTAAGGAAAGAATATGGGAGGTTTATGACAAGACTCTGGCAGGTGTATTCAAGTGTTTGGCAGGTGTATGACAAGAGCGTGACAGGTGTATTGCAAGAATGTGAGATGAGTTTTTACATATGTAACTGATGCAGATAGGTAGATGTCTATTATGATGTACGTCTTGTGGGATTAAAGTAGCTAAGGTAAAGGTGTGCGAAGAAATTGTCACAGGTATTTCCCCAGAGAATGCAATGTCCGCGTTTGTAACACTGTCACTACTGAGTCATGGTTTTGACTTAAAATACGACCCTGCAGTTTGACTAGTTTGGTATTCATTTTTGTTTAAATTGTAGCATTATTAAGAAAACTTACCTCCCTGCATAGATCTTCTACTTTCGCACGTTTACCTGTAAAAATAAGAATTATTACACTTGCGCTTGTGTATATGATAGAAAATATGGTATTGAAATCCACAAATGAATAGGTTTTACATTGTATATTGTATTATACATGTACAGCCAAGTAATAAATATGCGCTCACGTGCGACGTCTCTGCCACACGCTTCTAGTTTGTCTGCCAGTTTCTGCATCTGAAACATGACAATAGGAGACACTTCATGTAAACAAAACTCATCTCAAGAACGTGAAGCAGTCGTCATTCACCAAGGTATACTGCCAGCAATGACCAGCTGTCATTTCATAAGAAATAAGGCATGATTGTATTTCAGTTACAGGTATCACTTTGGTTTTGATGTATCGCTTATCTAAGATGTATCGTTTAGTTTAGAAGTTTCAGAATTATGAAGATGAGTCCACAAGATACCTTTTATTCAGGACTGCGATTTCCTCCATTTTACCTGGAAATATATATTAATATTATAAATGAGGCTGGAATGATATATGGTGTGATGTTTCCAAATCATACATCGCCTATAGCTGATATAAGAGAGTTACCTGGCCATGGAGTGACAATGTGTGAAAGAACAATCTGGTGATTTCAACACTAAAAGGTAAATCTACAGGGACTCTACAACCACAAGCTACCCAGTAAGTCGGCCATGTTCTAAGACTAACATGAACAAAGCTAAACAGGTATAAAGCGTATTCTATCCTGTCCATGTAGTTTAAGACACAAGAAAAAATATAACGACAGTTTGTGTTGTGTGCTAAGGTAATACTTTGACCCCAGCTGAACTACCATTTTAACAAGACACACACGACTTGGCCCATAAGTAGTTAAGAAAAGAAGATTGTAAAATTTAAGGTGAAATGTATTGATCAGTTGTACCTTGGGCATTCCTTGCATGCTTTCTCTAGCTGCTCTTTGACTTCGTCTCTCTGAAAATATTTATGGTAATTTATTTACAATTATTTTTCATAATAGAGTTATTACAATCGATGTTGGTAGTTCACTGTTTAGGTGACGAACATTAAATATATTATTTGATAACTAATTGGGAGACATATTATCAAATGCTTTTCCTTTACGTTCATAAATACTACCGTCTACAAGTCAGAACGTACCTGGGCCATTAGGTCTGGTAACACCCCCGTCGTTCTCCAACCCTGCACAAAGTAAGAGGTGCAAAATGCATCAGTTTATAAACAGCCGTGTCTGAGTAAGTGTTCCAAATGGTTATAAGGTAGATGTGTGATGGAAGACGTATGTTCAACAGAATGATTTTGCGTTGGTCTGTCTGCAATTATTCTTGCATATAAACGTAAATAATTGCATAACAGGTAAGTGTGTTACTCACTTGCTATTTCAGATCTGTGCATATTGACTTTCTTATGCAGTTGATCAATCTGGAAACAGAAACGGTAAGCAAGTAGAAAGCCAAGGTCTATAAGACTATACTATATATCAACTACATAACTTATAAATTAGTCGAGAGCCATGGTATATAAGGTTTTATCATGTGTAACTACAGGACATATAAGTTAGCCAACAGAAGCTAGGTGTATAAAAGGACAGCTATATCATATGTTAACTACAGGACATATAAGTTAGTCAGTAGAAAGCCAGGGTATATAAGGCTATATCATTCGTTAACTATAGGACATTTAAGTTAGCCAGTAGAAAGCCAGGGTGTATAAGGCTATATCATGTGTTAACTATAGGACATATAAGTTAGCCAGTAGTAGAGTCAGGGGTATATAAGGCTATATCATGTGTTAACAAGGGGACATATAAGTTAGCCAGTAGAAAGCCAGGGTATATAAGGCTACATCATGTGTTAACTGTAGGAATGTAAGAATTAGTCAGTAGAAAGTCAGGGTATATAAGGCTATATCATGTGTTAACTACAAGACATATAAGTTAGTCAGTAGAAAGTCCAGGGTATATAAGGCTATATCATGTGTTAACTGCAGGACATATAAGTTAGCCAGTAGAAAGCCAGGGTATATAAGGCTATATCATGTGTTAACTACAGGACATATAAGTTAGTCAGTAGAAAGCCAGGGTATATAAGGCTATATCATGTGTTAACTACAGGACATATAAGTTAGTCAGTAGAAAGCCAGGGTATATAAGGCTATATCATGTGTTAACTACAGGACATGTAAGTTAGTCAGTAGAAAGCCAGGGTGTATAAGGCTATATCATGTGTTAACTATAGGACATATAAGTTACTCAGTAGAGAGCCAGGGTATATAAGGCTATATCATGTGTTAACTATAGGACATATAAGTTAGTCAGTAGAATGCCAGGGTGTATAAGGCTATATCATGTGTTAACTATAGGACATATAGGTTAGTCAGTAGAATGCCAGGGTGTATAAGGCTATATCATGTGTTAACTATAAGACATATAAGTTAGTCAGTAGAGAGCCAGGGTATATAAGGCTATATCATGTGTTAACTATAGGACATGTAAGTTAGCCAGTAGAAAGCCAGGGTATATATAAGGCTATATCATGTGTTAACTACAGGACATATAGGTTAGCCAGTAGGAAGCCAGGGTGTATAAGGCTATATCATGTGTTAACTATAGGAAATGTAAGTTAGTCAGCAGAAAGCCAGGGTGTATAAGGCTATATCATGTGTTAACTACAGGACATATAAGTTAGTCAGTAGAGAGTCAGGGTATATAAGGCTATATCATGTGTTAACTACAGGACATATAAGTTAGTCAGTAGAAAGTCAGGGTATATAAGGCTATATCATGTGTTAACTACAGGACATGTAAGTTAGTCAGTAGAAAGCCAGGGTATATAAGGCTATATCATGTGTTAACTACAGGACATGTAAGTTAGTCAGTAGAAAGCGAGGGTATGTAAGGCTACATCATGTGTTAACTACAGGACATGTAAGTTAGTCAGTAGAAAGCCAGGGAATATAAGGCTATATCATGTGTTATCTATATGACATATAAAAGCAAGCCAGTAGTAAGCCAGGTTGTATAAGGCTATATCATGTGTTAACTACAGGACATGTAAGTTAGTCAGTAGAAAGCCAGGGTATATAAGGCTATATCATGTGTTAACTACAGGACATGTAAGTTAGTCAGCAGAAAGCCAGGGTATATAAGGCTATATCATGTGTTAACTACAGGACATATAAGTTAGTCAGTAGAGAGTCAGGGTATATAAGGCTATATCATGTGTTAACAACAGGACATATAAGTTAGTCAGTAGAGAGTCAGGGTATATAAGGCTATATCGTGTTCAACTATAAGACATATAAGTTAGCCAGTAGAGAGCCAGGGTGTATAAGGCTATATCATGTGTTAACTACAGGACATATAAGTAAGCCAGTAGAAAGCCAGGGTATATAAAGGCTATATCATGTGTTAACTACAGGACATGTAAGTTAGTCAGTAGAAAGCCAGGGTATATAAGGCTATATCATGTGTTAACTACAGGACATGTAAGTTAGTCAGTAGAAAGCCAGGGTATATAAGGCTATATCATGTGTTATCTATAGGACATATAAGTAAGCCAGTAGAAAGCCAGGGTGTATAAGGCTATATCATGTACTAAATACAGGACATATAAGTTAGTCAGTAGAAAGCCAGGGTATATAAGGCTATATCATGTGTTAACTACAGGACATATAAGTTAGTCAGTAGAAAGCCAGGGTATATAAGGCTATATCATGTGTTATCTATAGGACATGTAAGTTAGTCAGTAGAAAGCCAGGGTATATAAGGCTATATCATGTGTTATCTATAGGACATGTAAGTTAGTCAGCAGAAAGCCAGAATATATATAAGGCTATATCATGTGTTAACTACAGGACATATACGTTAGTCAGTAGAGAGTCAGGGTATATAAAGGCTATATCATGTGTTAACTACAGGACATATAAGTAAGTCAGTAGAGAGTCAGGGTATATAAGGCTATATCGTGTTCAACTATAAGACATATAAGTTAGCCAGTAGAGAACCAGGGTGTATAAGGCTATATCATGTGTTAAGTACAGGACATATAAGTAAGCCAGTAGAAAGCCAGGGTATATAAGGCTATATCATGTGTTAACTACAGGACATATAAGTTAGTCCGTAGAAAGCCAGGAGTATATAAGGCTATATCATGTGTTAACTACAGGACATGTAAGTTAGTCAGTAGAAAGCCAGGGTATATAAGGCTATATCATGTGTTAACTACAGGACATGTAAGTTAGTCAGTAGAAAGCCAGGGTATATAAGGCTATATCATGTGTTATCTATAGGACATATAAGTAAGCCAGTAGAAAGCCAGGGTGTATAAGGCTATATCATGTGCTAAATACAGGACATATAAGTTAGTCAGTAGAAAGCCAGGGTATATAAGGCTATATCATGTGTTAACTACAGGACATATAAGTTAGTCAGTAGAGAGTCAGGGTATATAAGGCTATATCGCGTTTAACTATAAGACATATAAGTTAGCCAGTAGAGAGCCAGGGTGTCTAAGGCTATATCATGTGTTAACTACAGGACATATAAGTAAGCCAGTAGAAAGCCAGGTTGTATAAGGCTATATCATGTGTTAAATACAGGACATATAAGTTAGTCAGTAGAAAGCCAGGGTATATAAGGCTATATCATGTATTTATCTATAGGACATGTAAGTTAGTCAGTAGAAAGCCAGGGTATATAAGGCTATATCATGTGTTATCTATAAGACATGTAGAGTTAGTCAGCAGAAAGCCAGAATATATATAAGGCTATATCATGTGTTAACTACAGGACATGTAAGTTAGTCAGCAGAAAGCCAGGGTATATAAGGCTATATCATGTGTTATCTATAGGACATGTAAGTTAGTAAGTAGAAAGCCAGGGTATATAAGGCTATATCATGTGTTAACTACAGGACATGTAAGTTAGTCAGCAGAAAGCCAGGGTATATAAGGCTATATCATGTGTTATCTATAGGACATGAAGGTTAGTCAGTAGAGAGTCAGGGTATATAAGGCTATATCGTGTTCAACTATAAGACATATAAGTTAGCCAGTAGAGAGCCAGGGTATATAAGGCTATATCATGTGTTAACTACAGGACATGTAAGTTAGTCAGTAGAAAGCCAGGGTATATACGGCTATATCATGTGTTAACTACAGGACATGTAAGTTAGTCAGTAGAAAGCCAGGGTATATAAGGCTATATCATATGTTAACTACAGGACATGTAAGTTAGTCAGTAGAAAGCCAGGGTATATAAGGCTATATCATGTGTTATCTATAGGACATATAAGTAAGCCAGTAGAAAGCCAGGGTGTATAAGGCTATATCATGTGCTAAATACAGGACATATAAGTTAGTCAGTAGAAAGCCAGGGTGTATAAGGCTATATCATGTGCTAAATACAGGACATATAAGTTAGTCAGTAGAAAGCCAGGGTATATAAGGCTATATCATGTGTTAACTACAGGACATATAAGTTAGTCAGTAGAGAGTCAGGGTATATAAGGCTATATCGTGTTTAACTATAAGACATATAAGTTAGCCAGTAGAGAGCCAGGGTGTATAAGGCTATATCATGTGTTAACTACAGGACATATAAGTAAGCCAATAGAAAGCCAGGTTGTATAAGGCTATATCATGTGTTAAATACAGGACATATAAGTTAGTCAGTAGAAAGCCAGGGTATATAAGGCTATATCATGTGTTATCTATAGGACATGTAAGTTAGTCAGTAGAAAGCCAGGGTATATAAGGCTATATCATGTGTTATCTATAGGACATGTAAGTTAGTCAGCAGAAAGCCAGAATATATATAAGGCTATATCATGTGTTAACTACAGGACATGTAAGTTAGTCAGCAGGAAGCCAGGGTATATATGGCTATATCATGTGTTATCTATAGGACATGAAGGTTAGTCAGTAGGAAGCCAGGGTGTATAAGGCTATATCATGTGTTAACTACATGACATATAAGTTAGTCAGTAGAGAGCCAGGGTGTATAAGGCTATATCATGTGTTAATTTACGAAATATGTGTATATGTATAGCCAGTAGATATCAAAGGTATAGAAGACTATGTTATGTTTTATGAGGCAGTTCACCTGTTATACATTTTAACCGTAGAAAACAGTGGAGGTGAGGTGAGTTTAGGATTACGACGCACTCAGCAATATCCCAGCTATATGGCGGCGGTCTGTAAATAATCGAGTCTGGACCATACGAGAAAACAGTGTAGTATGATATAGAAAATTCTGGCATTCTGTTATAAAAGCGGGGCCAGCTATTGCCTCTGATCTCACATCTGATCTCAAGTCACCAGAAGAAAGCATAGTGTGTGATGATCACCGTCTATGAACACCGTCTATGCTCAGTTACAAACTGGTTTACTGTTCCTGAGAGGCGAATATTACCACCATTGCCATTTTTTATGAAGCATAATCAACAATGAAAATCATTCTCAGAAAACTATCTCTAACACCCAATTGCCTTATTTCCTTAAACTTGTTTCTGATATATCCACAGGTATAACATGATTAAAATTCTAAAAATATAATACTGTCTTGTGTTGTCTTCCTTGTGGTCTTCCCAAGAGCTATCCGTAGGAGTTATCGCCCTGACGTGAGCGCGGAAGCTCACAGGGTACCTTAGTATGGATCGGGCGAAGGATGTGCGGACTTCTACCTAAACCGTTAAAGGTTACTTATTACCATTAATGATAATACCTCAAAATTCTTATTAATGAATCCCACACTTGTTTGCCGGACCTAGTTTACATCTTACCTTGTCAAAACCTCCTGCGGATCAGTGGGAAATAAACGAGATCTTGATAAGTGTAGAATATGTGTATTACTGTATTTTCTTGGGCTGAAGCCCTTATTTGTCCACATTTACAATAAATCCTAAATTCCCGAAGAAATCTCGCAGATATGGGGAGTCATCTAAAGAGTCATCTATGTTGGCATTAGAGACAGAACATCGTCCATATCAGCATTTCTTCTTAAGCGTTGTAGATGCAGATATGCTTCTGCCAGAGATGTTATAAACGTGAATAGCCAAGGCGCCGCTGATGCCCCATACGGCATGACTCTGAGCTGGATTATTCCCCGTTGACAGTAGATATTTATGTCCTCTGGATGTCGTCGTTGACTTGCTCTTTCGTTTTGGGGGTTCCCTGTGGGTCCCTATTCCTGGTGGGGCCCCTGCCGATGGGAGCTTATTTTACTGGAGGAAACCAGAAGTCACAGCTCTGTGAAACTTGCTGTCCTAATCCATCTCTTAACCCCCAATGTTTATTGCACTTGCTGTTGAATATCTGATCATCTGGTGGATGTGAATACAGGATAATCTGCATCTAAGGGCAACACACGAACGTCGTTGGTATAGGTGTCTTAATAAGGTGAACTGAGTTGAGAGTCAAACATTGCTCTCGCCATACTATCTAGATATCCATGAAGCATCTGTCACGTACCCCTGGCAATCTCAAATGTTACATAATGGGTCTATGGGTGCATCGACCTCAGTAGTAGGAGGGAGCTGCTTTCTACCTGCTTATATGGATCAATAGTTTAGGCCTTGGATATCACTGGCTCATCGAAGTTTCTCCCTTTTTTAGTGCTCTGGAGTCTTTACCGCAAATCCCTGAAAACCTTCATCTGTGGAATGTGATTTTAAGGCTTTGTTGTCTGCCTGAGTTTCTGCCCTGCAATGTTGAGCGAGCAAGATGATCTGGATACTTGAGTGAGGTTATGAATTCATTCATTCAATCTCTCAATATCATTCATTATTGCCAAAATACATGGAATTATCATGAAACGGCCCTCCTATTATCAGAAATTTGCGGGCCGCTGCAAATGATATTGGACCGCTCAACCTTAACGACTGGCCACTATCAGTTCTGTTGTCAAGTGACGTCATACTGGATTCGTCGGTTCATTCGACATTGGCTTTGGACTGGCAGATATTCTGGGTCAAACAAGTCAAAGCAATCCGGATTCCCGCTTTAAATAACGGTAATATTGGCTTTCTTGCTGGTGCTAACCTTAACAATTGCACCATTAACGTTGTTGTTGGACCAAAACCGAACACTGACATGGTTTGGCATGTTGCAGGCTATGGTCTTGTCAAAGGCCAAGGTCGAATATCGTCACTTTTTGTTGTGACGTCACTTGAATTGTTCGATGACGTAATTGCATTCGGGCAGTGAACCCCGTCAGAAGTTGGTTTTGAGTAAACTTACAGTCAAATTCCTTCATTGTTTCCTTTTTTTCAACACAAATTCCATGTATTTTAGCAATAATAACGGTAATGCTATTTTTGAGGGCATTATCATTTGCAGAAGCCCTCGATCTTTTTCAACTGGCTTCCTTCGTCGGGCAGTTAATGGAAGACCTCGATCTCCTGCAAATGATAATGTCCTCAAAAATAGCATTACCCTTATAATATCATGGATTTGTTTCTGTCTGATCTTGAAAAAAGGGGAGCTTCTGGACTTTGTTTCTGTCTGATCTTGCAAAAGGGGATTCTTCTCTGCTGCAAATTCTTTTGTCTGGCATCGGAGGCTGAAATCTGGAAATAACTTATCAGCGAAGACATATAAAGTTGTGTTCCGATGGGTCCATAGATAAAGCCAGGTCCTCAAAGGCGTCTTGTGTATGATGAAGGGCTAGTGACATCTCTTAACCGTACAGTCCTTACAATCCATGCTATCTGAGCGTCGCGGGGGCTGCTCAAGCTGTAACTATAAGTTGACTGAGCGTTATGATGACTTGTCATTCCCTGATATCCGAACTGTTTACGCTTCTTCTGCAGTCCGTTCAGCTGGCTGAAATGTGATGCTCCACAATTGGGTCAGTAGACACTCTGCGGTCTGTGTGGTCCCTGTCGTACGTGCAACCCATATGATCCATCACTCGTTCATAATCTAGGTTCGCCTGCATAGTAATAAAGTTGTGGATCATGACTTATGTAAATCACTGAGCCTCTGTATAAGATTGTGAAATCCGTGCTGCAGAGTCTAAGTTCCTCAGTCACGGACCATAAATTGCATGCCATGGTATTCCTCTAATGATGTTGCCGCTGGTGCTGGCCGGGACTGCATGTCAGGGTATTTTGTCTTCTTTGCAATAACCGCTAATCTATACAACAGATCTTTTCATAAGATCTCCAACAGGACAGGACATGGAAGACGCCCATGTCCCACGAATGAGCTGAATGTCGACTGGCGTCTTTGCATCATCTGGCCCCCGCACCAGAGTATGGGGACACAGTTTCCTGGGTAGTTTCTTCTCCTGGCCTTTCTTAATAACCAACACATACTTTTCGATGTCTGTCGGCGGTGTTGGCAGATGTCACAACGTAAAACAAAGAAGGATGGCGTGGTAATGTATTTCAAAGATTGACCATGGGAAACTTGTGGAAACATCAATTTACCACAATTTCAACAATTTGAGGTCCTGAAGTGGAGGCCGAGATAAATTTGACAAACATGTGAGCCTCTCTTTAAGTGATACCGCTTGGGAAGACCACAAAGCAAAACCACAAAGCCATGGTCTTTAAATATGTTATTCAAGTTAAACCTGTTGATAAAAACATGTTTTAGGAATAAGGCAATCAATATATAAAGGAACGTATTTATAAGAATTTCACTGAATCATCAATGTTCTGAGGGTTTCTGTTGCAGCAGAGTGCAGTATATGATGACGCAGTTTTAACACTTGCAATGTTAATTACATCCACTGAATGCACAGTGCCAGTGTCAGTGTCACTTATTACACGGAGAAGTGCTACCTTACCTGATCTTGGATGTTTTCCGTGTCCTTCAATATAGCTGCAATTATAACGAAATCCTCAAACTATTTATCTACAAAAACCATTTCAAATACAAACTGACTTATTTTAGCAATTTTAAAAAATATGCATGACACTATTGAGAAAGTAATTTGTTCCACAAACTTATGTTCGGAGATGTTTTCTCTAATTGTTTATCTAATTAGTTTAGACGTACGACATAGCTGGGACTTTGTGCCATATTCCCCGGAGAAATAATTATCGTGTTTTCAGAGCAGAACACGTTAATGGCCAACATTATGGTCTAGAACCGCGTAATGTACAAAATAAGACATTACGTTATTTTAAGAAAGCGGTATCCCAGTTATAGAGAGAACTTCAGACTTAGCCCTCTCATCGCCCACATGTACACTGCGGGTCGTTTGTCTTTTTCTCTTTTCTTCCTGTTTTTATTGACATATCTACATCTAAACGTGAATGTTGCTGGAAGAGGATGTTTCACACTCAGGGTATGAACATATATATAACCGCCTCCGTGGTGTAATGGTTAGAGCGTCCGCCCGGAGAGCGGAGGGTCGCGGGTTCGATCCCCGACCGCGTCAAACTAAACGACGTTAAAATATGGTACTTGTTGGTCCGTGCCTGTCCCTCGGCATTTATGGGTTCAACAAGGACTGGTCAGCTCGGAGTCAGTATACTGTGTCTAAGTGGGGTATTCATGCTTCACTGCGGTATGGTATCTCAGTGGGCTAGCACTATGGAAAACCAGCTTAAGTCTGGGCTACTACAAGCAGCCGCACATACACATACACACGCATGCACGTCGTCATATGAGCGAAATATTCTCAAACACGACGTTAAACCCAATTTCACCTCACCTCACATATATATAATGAGTGAGTGAGTGAGCTAAACTTTAAAGTCACTTTGGCAATATTTCAGCAATAGCGTGACTAAATCAAGTTATAGACTAAGAATGATTAAAAGTAAATTATAAAACAAAGGACAGTAAAACAACTAGATTAGCACAGATAGAAAGTCAAAGATAGTAATTATATCACAAACATTATAACTGTACATGACAATACAATATAAACACAGGCTATAGATTGCCAACAACCGAAGCTAGATCACCATACTAGGGACCATGTAGATTTACACCATCCCTTCAGATGTTAGCAATTTCGGACAATCTGGGTCCTAACTTAAAAGAACATATATACCACCGTTAAAAATAATAGTATGTTTAAATTTACTTGAATTGTTTTGGGGACTTACGTACCCTCTCAGGGGGACAATAATTTTACCGTATTTTCACCCCCCTTAGAGGATACTAACAATCATGAAACATTTATCTATATACATAACATTAATCAACATTCATCCAACAACTCTATTTCTTTTAAAACACTAATAATTGAATGGTAATTAATACTAAAACAAACATCCGGTGTTGTTTTGAAATATTCATCCCTTGTGATGGTCACATATACAAAAAACCAAATGACGAAAGGCTAAAGAAATACAAAAAGAAAAAAAACAGAAAAAAACATCTCTTACCCTTATCTTGCTTCTGTTTGATGTCATTTTCCAATTTCTTTATCTGTAATATCCAGGACAAATTTGAAATACAAAATTGGTATCCTAAAATAACATTTTCATGCAGAATGAAGTATTCGGAAGACAACATGTTGGTACTGGTTAAATGTTGGATGGCTAAATAGTAGTACATGTAGTCAGTGCTCATCTATCACAGAGTGGGTTCAAATCTCGTCTCACCTTGGTAATATTTCAGCTAAATCGTGACGAGACAAATCATACATGAATAAGAAATATACTACAAACAAAAAGTATGGGAACACCCTAAAATTTGATGGTCATATGTCAAAAACTGCGAGAGTATAAATGACCTCACCACGTTTATGTTTACAGATGACCATCAAATTTTAGGGTGTCCAGTACTTTTTGTTTGAGGTATATTTTAAAACTGTATTAAATCCAGCCTGAAAAGAACAAAGTAATAACTAGATTATCACATATTTGTTTAACACTAGTTGAAGAGCATTAATGTAAAATACTATACTAAAGGAGCTAGCAACAAGTCTACTCACCTGTGAATCCCTTTCTGCAAAAACACACACAATTTCATGTGAAACGTAACATCACATAATCATATAGTAAACAAACAAACAAATAAATAGTCATTTGTAAAGCGCATTTCTCCACGCATGTGGATTTAATGAAATGTTGAAATGTGCCGTTCACCTTCTCAGAATAACTGAACTGTAACATGTACAAAGAAAGATCTATAGATCAGTGCTCAGCTGATTAACAAACATTCAGTGATTAACAAACATGTCCAGAATAATACGGAAGATATAATTTCAGACTCGCCCAGATTAAGTATCTAGCCATTCCACTGCTGATGTGTTCCATCAAAGTGATATAAAGCGGTATCATATCTGAGCATGTTGTGTTAACGACGATATACATCATGACAGATGCACATGTTCATGTTAGTGCGACCATAAACTAACACAAAAGGATCAAATACCATGTACCGGGAATCCCCGCATTTCAGCCCGTCTTTATTTTATTAAGCACATGGGCTTAATAACGAGTTTTGATTTTCGAATTTAAACCCATGGGCTTACATTTGAAATTGTTTTAGAGTGATCTCACTACTGAGATAGGCTCACTATTGGACACGATAAGAAAAGATTTACCGTGGTCTCGGGCATTTGCATGGATGGTCACATTCTCAAAGTTATGGTGATCTGAAAAAATCTTGTGAATGTTTCAAAATGCGAAGTCCTCCAAAATATTTAACTTTTTTCTTTGGGAGGCATTTTAGAAGTTGAAAAGATGAAGGAAAACCAAGTTCTATGGAGAGTCAATTTCTTTATTGCAATGAGTGCGACGTTTCGGTGTAGGTACTAACACCGTTATCAAGCAAGTGATACAGGCCTATCACCAGCGGTGGCATGATGTTTTGTTCGCTTTGTCAAAAGTGGAATACAAAAGGGAGAAATGGATCCACGGTATGGAATAAGGAGGGATGTGAGACCATTAGACTTGACAAAGTGTCGTTGCATGAAAAATCACCGATTCATCAAGATGCAATTTCACATGAGAAGGAGGAAGCAGTTTCAATTAAGAATGCCTCCAGGAACTTTTCAGGACAAGAAAAGGCTGCCCTAGTAGATGCACAGAAAGTTTTCTATTTTCTTATAAAGCACAACTTGCCACATGCCACACTTTTTGGACCTTTAATTGATTTATACATTGAACTTGGAGCTCCTAACATTGCCAACCTTTACTGTGACCTTACAAGGGTCATAGGACAATACAAGAGTTTGTTGAATGCCAAGCTGAAGAAGTGGGAGAGGAAGTGGAGAAGAAAATGAAGGAGAGCACTTCATTTGGACTCATGCTTGATGAGTATACAGACGTTTCAACGAGAAACATCATGCTTTTGTTGGGCGTTATGTTGAGGATGGGGAGTCCAAGCCAGCTTACCTTTGTGATCAGGAAATCCCAAATGGAACTGCAGACACAATAGTTGAGTCTGTGAAGGGTTAACTTCTTTGAGCGGCATTTTAGAAGTTGGGAAGTACAATATAGAACAAACTTTATGGATAACAACTTCTTTTATTCGTGAGTGCGACGTTTCGATACAGATTCTTGTACCGTTGTCATTATGCTTGACAGCGGTACAAGAATCTGTATCGAAACGTCGCACTCACGAATAAAAAGAAGCTGTTATCCATAAAGTTTGTCCTATATCTGTGAAGGGTTATATGACAGAAGCACACCTCAACCAAAAGAAGATGACATGTTTTGCTGTGATGGACCAGCTGTGATGGTTGGAAAACGAAAAGGGGTTGTCACACAGCTGAATAAAGACAATCCTGCTGTGATCGATGTCCACTGCATCAACCACCGATTACAACTTGCCATAAGCTCTGCATTTAAATCTGTGACAGCAATTGTATGTGTTGATGAACTGTTGATGGGGCTGTTTAAATATTACCACGACAGCACAGTTAGATCGAAAAGCCTGGAGAAAATGCAGATTTTGACAAAAGAAATGGAAGGCTCAGAATCCGGAAATCCCATCACAATCAAGAAGGCAGTGCATACCAGGTGGTTGAGCCATGAGAGAGCAGTACATGCAGTCAGGCAGTGTTACCCAGCAATTCTTGTAGATCTGGAAAATGCAGTTGGAATTGGCAATGACAAGAGGGCTGGTTACAAGCTTAGTGTAACTGCTGAAGGACTTTACAAACAGCTGAAGTCATATGACAAATTGTATTTTATCCTGCTCCTCTATGATGTCTGTTCCATGTTGGCTAACCTGACAAAGCTTTTTGAGAGGAGAGATTTGGACTTGAGTATTGTTGAACCACAACTTCGCAGCAGTGTAGCTTCACTGAAGAGAACAACAAGGAGAGTTCTATGGATATGCACCTTCTTTAATATGATATGAGCGACGTTTCGGTGTAGCTACTAACACCGTTATCAAGCAAATGATGTACAATACTAGATGCAAGGTATATTTATATACATAGTAAAGTTGAACAGTAAGTGATGATGTTTCCACAATTAATGAGGTAGATGTACAGGGTGGTGGATGTTTACACAAGAGGCCAATAGTTACACAAACACAGTAAGCTATGGGGGATTAAGGGAGGAAGCCAGTGATATGACAGACAGGAGAATAATAGGATTAAGACCAGGGTATACCGTAAACCCACCCATACTGATCAGTACCTTCACCACTCATCTAACCATCCCCCACAAGTCAAGAGAGGAATAATAGCTACACTAACCCGACGTGCCAAAAACATCAGCTCCACATCACAACAACTCGAAGCTGAACTTCAACATCTGCGCCATGTCTTTAAGACCTACAACAACTACCCTGCCAGCCTTGTAGACCGCACCATCAACGCCACCCTCAACCCGACAAACAAGCCCCCACGCCATCAAACAGCTCCGTTCATCATAAGCTTGCCCTATATAGGTTCAGCCAGCCACCAGATCAGCCGACTCTTAAAACACCAAGTCAACATTGATGTTGTGTTCCAGAGAGGTACTACTATACAGAACCTCCTAAAAGCCAATGGCAGACCAACCCCCACAACTAAAGAAGACCCCTCAGGCACAGTTTACCACATAAAGTGTGACTGTGGAGACTCGTACATCGGCGAAACCTCAAGACCCCTTCCTGTAAGAATCAAAGAACATCAAGCCTCTGTGAAGAAGAAAGACTCTAAATCCGCCATCTCTGACCACACCCAAGCTCACCCAGACCACAACATCCTATGGAACAGCATCAATGTACTCACCAGCAATCACACCCACTACAAGATCAGAAAGCTACTAGAAGCCATTCACATCAAGAGACTCCAACCGGCCATGAACAGAGACCAAGGATATTACATCCCCACTGCCTACAACCAACTCATCACCAAGCAATCTTAATCCTATTATTCTCCTGTCTGTCATATCACTGGCTTCCTCCCTTAATCCCCATAGCTTACTATGTTTGTGTAACTATTGGCCTCTTGTGTAAACATCCACCACCTGTACATCTACCTCATTAATTGTGTAAACATCATCACTTACTGTTCAACTTTACTATGTATATAAATATACCTTGCATCTAGTATTGTACATCATTTGCTTGATAACGGTGTTAGTAGCTACACCGAAACGTCGCTCATATCATATTAAAGAAGGTGTATATCCATAGAACTCTCCTTGTTGTTTCAATGGATCTACAGACCAAACTCTTCTTCTTGAGTGGAATCAAGTGAAGGAACCTTTCTCTGAAGTTCTTGACACTAGCTCACCTGCAGCAATGCTCAAAACATTGACAAGCCTGAAGCCACAGCCGGGCAACCTGTATCCATGCATAGTCAAGCTGCTGAGTGTTTATGCTACAGTCATCCTGTCAACATCAGAAGTGGAGAGGGTTTTCTCAAGGGTGAAGCTCATTGTTACTGACCACAGAAACAGACTGAGTGTGAAGAACTGCAACAGGCTCTTGATGATAAGCATAACACATCTTCCACAGCTGACATTGACATGGACAAAGTTGTTGCAAAATTCCTGTCCAGGAAGAACAGGAAAATCTGAGACTGTACAAAGAATACAATGATTGATATCAACAATTGGTTTTTTTTTTGTTTTTTTTTATGCCGAGGTTACGTGAAATAACTGTGCTCTTTGAGCCTTAGAACCATATGCCATACAACCATTTGAAACTTGGAAATCTGTCATTGCATGCCCCTTTCGTAATAGGGGTGCACTTTTTGAAATTCAGTGGCCCTGCCCTTTTTGAATCCTGGGGGAAACAAGTGGTCCACCTAATTAAACTCAGTCACACAGTCAGAGGTCCATACCTCGTCCGACTGGCTTCTGTGCTCCCTTTTGTGTATTGTAATCACAATCAATCAATGTGTACATCAACCTACTCTCTTCAATTCACGATTACCATCTCAGTGTACATCAACTCATCTACTGTATAAACTCATTCTCCATATTGTTTTAATCACTATCACTCTGTACATGAACCTACTCTGCTCAAATCACTAATTAGTAAACCAATGTATATCAACCATGTGAATAAACAGTTGAAGAAAGACCCGACCAACAGACTCCAACGTGACCAAAAAGCCCTACTTAAGGAACTCCGGTGAAAACAACGATATAGGCCCCACTCTTCACAAGCAACTCACAGTTCCTCATCCACGGCCACCCTACGCACGCGCCACCATAAAAGTACACAAAGACCCCATCAAGGCCCGCCTACTCGTCTGCTCCAGGAACACCGTCCACTACAACACCGCTCAGCACATTGCCCGACTCCTCGCCCCCCTAGGTAAATCAGCCTCATCCTTCGTCGGCGACTCTGCCGAATTCTGCACTAAGATCAGCTCAATCACCCAGCCTGGCAAACTAATCAGTTACGATATCGTAGACGTCTTCACGAATGTTCCCAGAGATGCAGCCCTCACCATCATACGCAGAAGACTTAAAGACCTCCACCCCGACCTAGACGCCCACCTCAGCATTGACAGCATAATCCGCCTGATCAACTGCTGCATCAGCTCAACCTATTTTACCTGGTCGGACAAGATCTGTCAGCAAACCCATGCGCTACCCATGGGTTCTCCTCTCTCCCCTATCATCACTGAAATATAAAAGACGGAACACGAAGATAAGGCCCTGCTGACATCCCCCATCGCTCCAATATGCTGGTACAGGAAGGTAGATGACACCTTTGTAGTCCTCAACCCCGACGACGACCCTGAACACCTCCTCGCCCATCTAAATTCCCAACATCCCCGTATGCAGTTTACAAGGAAGAAGAATCTGACAACAAACTCCCTTTCCTCGACGTCCTGGTGCAGAAACAAGAAAACAAGTTCTCCACCACTGTCTACAGCAAACCCACTCATACCGACCAATATCTCTACTTCACCTCCAATCATCCTCTGCAGGTTAAGAAAGGCATTATTTCCATCCTTACCCGAAGAGCCAAGAACATCTGCTCGACAACACAAGTCCTAGAAATCGAACTAAACCACCTCCACCATGTCTTCATCCATTATAACCAGCACCCCCAGAGATTAGTCAACAATGTCATCACATCCACCCTCAACCCAAGAGATAAATCACCCCCTTCGTAATAAGTATCCCCTATGTCCCAGCAGTACTACTTCAGCAGCAAGTCGTGGTCCATGCTGTCCCAAAATCGAATGACCTCTTCTTTCATTTCAGCAATATTTGTCAGATTTTTCTTATTGACACTTTCCTTCATAAGTCCCCAAACATTTTCATTTGGATGTAGGTCAGGGCTATAGCTTGGCCAATCTAATGTCATATTTTGGGTCCGAAACCAGGCCCCTGAATGTTTTGGGGGATGTTTTTGGGTCGTTGTCCTGCTGGAAAATCCAAAATTGTCCATAGAACACGTGAGCAGATGGAAGTAAATGTCCCTAGAGAATATCTGTGTACCGCTCACTGTTCATCTTCCCTTCAAATACACAGAGGGGCGTTGCCTCTAACACAGATATGCCACCTTACACGTTAAATTTCGGACTGTACTTTGGGCGCTGATACAAAGGTTTTTCAGTTTGTTTGGTCCAGAATTTCAGTGTATTAGGAAACATCCACACAGAACTTTCATCTGAGAAAATCACATTGTCCCAGTTAAAATTTCTATGCTGTAAGCACCAGTTCAACCTTCGCTCCTTTTTGTTCAGGTTTCATGATCGGTGATGGAATTCCTCGACTTTTCTGCCCACCCATTGCATGCAGCTCAGTTCTAATTGTCTCCTTACAGACAGCCACAGTTCCTCTATCAATCATATTCAGTCTTAAGTTTTCTAAACTCCTTCGTTTGTTTTTAAAAACAAGAATACCAAGTCGCCTCCTGTCACCGACAGTCAATTTTCTGGGCCTACCTGCGCCTCCCTGGTGCTCAGTGCCATATCCATTGCAATATTTTTCAAAACACGATAAATAGTGGACAAAGGGATGCCTGTTCTACTTGAAATCACTTTAGCTGATCTGATGTCCTTGTTATAATACTCTAAAATCAACTTCCTCTTCTCTAAATCCATACTGAGGATCACTAAAAATGTTGTCTGCTAGCAAGTAAACAAAGAGGAATAACTCTTCACAAACTAATGAAAAAGGATTAACGGAGTTGTCTCTCTTGAATGAAACCAAGCGCTTGATAGCTGGTCAAGGTTGTTTATACTAGAAATCCAATTAAACATATTCCTAAAATTCTCAATAATTTCTTGTCCTACTATACACACCATGCAGCTATGTATATTCTCCATATTACAACTCTTTGTATCACTTGCTTTATAACGGTGTTAGTACCTACACCGAAACGTCGCACTTATTGTAATAAAAAAGTTGACTATCCATAGAACTTGGTTTTCCTTTATTGAACTTTTTGTTTCCAAAGGCGGATCAGTGACCGAAGCCCTGATTTCAACGCAACAGTTTGAATTTTAGAAGAGTTCTCTCAAATCATAAGAGTTATGTTGAAAAAGTGATTGAATTTGTTCATGGAATATGATTCGTTCCATTAAAAGTTAAAAAGAACGAAGTTTTGTTGTCTTTACCTCCTCTCGAATTTAGGCCGAGGGCTTAATTTCAGAAAAATGTATCTAAGCCCAGGGCTTAAGTACGGGGATTCCCGGTACTACAGTAACCTCCATCCATTATACTCTTTTCCCCACTGCAAGCTGACACAGCATGATATAACTGAACACTTTGGACGATTGGTATGCCAAACCTGGTAGAGGGAAATCCGTCATATTCGGTGTTTTATACCACTCAGAAGAACACACGTGTTCCAACTATCTCATGTTCTGCAGAGGACCTGCCCTAGAACCAACTCACTCAGTCACACAGTCAGAGGACCTGACCTAGAACAAACTCACTCAGCCAAACAGTCAGAGGACCTGCCCTAGAACAAACTCACTCAGTCACACGGTCAGAGGACCTGCCCTAGAACCAACTCACTCAGTCACACAGTCAGAGGACCTGCCTTGGAACCAACTCACCCAGTCACACAATTAGAGGACCTGCCCTAGAACCAACTCACTCAGGCACACAGTCAGAGGACCTGCCTTGGAACCAACTCACCCAGTCACACAGTCAGAGGACCTGCCCTAGAACCAACTCATTCAGTCACACAGTCAGAGGACCTGCCCTAGAACCAACTCATTCAGTCACACAGTCAGAGGATCTGCCCTAGAACCAACTCATTCAGTCACACAGTCAGAGGACCTGCCCTAGAACCAACTCACCAGTCACACAGTCAGAGGATCCTGCCCTAGAACCAACTCACTCAGTCACACAGTCAGAGGACCTGCCCTAGAACCAACTCACTCAGTCACACAGTCAGAGGACCTGCCCTGGAACCAACTCACTCAGTCACACAGTCAGAGGACCTGCCCTAGAACCAACTCACTCAGTCACACAGTCAGAGGACCTGCCCTGGAACCAACTCACTCAGTCACACAGTCAGAGGACCTGCCCTAGAACCAACTCATTCAGTCACACAGTCAGAGGACCTGCCTTTGGAACCAACTCACTCAGTCACACAGTCAGAGGACCTGCCTAGAACCAACTCATTCAGTCAGTCACACAGTCAGAGGACCTGCCTCTAGAACCAACTCACTCAGTCACTCACTCAGTCACACAGTCAGAGGACCTGCCTTAGAACCAACTCACTCAGTCACACAGTCAGAGGACCTGCTCTGGAACCAATTCACTAATTCACACAGTAAGAAAACCTGCCCTAGAACCAACTCACTCAGTCACACAATCAGAGGACCTGCCCTAGAACCAACTCACTACACAGTCAAAGGGCCTAACCTACAACCAACTCACTCAGAAACACAGTCAGGGGACCTGCCTTAGAACCAACTCATTCAGTCAAACAGTCAGAGGACCTGCCTTGGAACCAACTCACTCATTCACACAGTCAGAGGACCTGCCCTAGAACCAACTCACTCAGTCACACACAATCAGAGGACCTGCCTAGAACCAACTCACTCAGTCACACAGTCAGAGGACCTAACCTACAACCAACTCACTCAGTAACACAGTCAGGGGACCTGCCTTAGGACCAACTCGTCCGGTCACAGAGTAGGAGGACCTGCCTTGGAACCAACTCCCTCAGTCACACAGTTAGAGGACCTGCCCTAGAACCAACTCACTCAGTCACACAGTCAGAGGACCTGCCCTAGAACCAACTCACTCAGTCACACAGTCAGAGGACCTGCCCTAGAACCAACTCATTCAGTCACACAGTCAGAGGACCTGCCCTAGAACCAACTCATTCAGTCACACAGTCAGAGGACCTGCCCTAGAACCAACTCATTCAGTCACATAGTCAGAGGACCTGCCCTAGAACCAACTCACTTCAGTCACACAGTCAGAGGACCTGCCCTTGGAACCAACTCATTCAGTCACACAGTCAGAGGACCTGCCCTAGAACCAACTCACTCAGTCACACAGTCAGAGGACCTGCCTTAAAACCAACTCACTCACTCAGTCACACAGTCAGAGGACCTGCCCTAGAACCAACTCCCTCAGTCACATAGTCAGAGGACCTGCCCTAGAACCAACTCATTCAGTCACACAGTCAGAGGACCTGCCCTAGAACCAACTACTAGTCACACCCAGTCAGAGGATCTGCGCTAGAACCAACTCATTCAGTCACACAGTCAGAGGACCTGCCCTAGAACCAACTCACCCAGTCACCCAGTCAGAGGATCTGCCCTAGAACCAACTCACTTCAGTCACACAGTCAGAGGACCTGCCCTAGAACCAACTCATCACTCAGTCACACAGTCAGAGGACCTGCCTTGGAACCAACTCATTCAGTCACACAGTCAGAGGACCTGCCTTGGAACTCATTCAACTCAGAGGACCTGCCCTCCAACTCATTCAGTCACACAGTCAGAGGACCTGCCCTAGAACCAACTCACTCAGTCACACAGTCAGAGGACCTGCCTTAGAACCAACTCTCTTCAGTCACACAGTCAGAGGACCTGCCTTGGAACCAACTCACTCAGTCACACACACAGTCAGAGGACCTGCCTTAGAACCAACTCACTCAGTCACACAGTCAGAGGACCTGCCCTAGAACCAACTCACTCAGTCACACAGTCAGAGGACCTGCCTCAACCAACTCCCTCAGTCACACAGTCAGAGGACCTGCCCTAGAACCAACTCATTCAGTCACATAGTCAGAGGACCTGCCCTAGAACCAACTCACTCAGTCACACAGTCAGAGGACCTGCCCTAGAACCAACTCACCCAGTCACACAGTGAGAGGACCTGCCTTGGAACCAATTCACTCATTCACACAGTAAGAAAACCTGCCCTAGAACCAACTCACTCAGTCACACAATCAGAGGACCTGCCCTAGAACCAACTCACTACACAGTCAAAGGGCCTAACCTACAACCAACTCACTCAGAAACACAGTCAGGGGACCTGCCTTAGAACCAACTCATTCAGTCAAACAGTCAGAGGACCTGCCTTGGAACCAACTCACTCAATCACACAGTCAGAGGACCTGCCCTAGAACCAACTCACTCAGTCACACAGTCAGAGGACCTGCCCTAGAACCAACTCCTCAGTCACACAGTCAGAGGGCCTGCCCTAGAACCAACTCACTCAGTCACACAGTCAGAGGACCTGCCCTAGAACCAACTCACTACACAGTCAAAGGGCCTAACCTAGAACCAACTCCCTCAGTCACACAGTAGGAGGACCTGCCTTGGAACCAACTCACTCAATCACACAGTCAGAGGACCTGCCCTAGAACCAACTCACTCAGTCACACAGTTAGAGGACCTGACCTAGTACCAACTCCCCCAGTCACACAGTCAGAGGACCTGCCCTACAGCTAACTCACTCAGTCACACAATCAGAGGACCTGCCCTAGAACCAACTCACTACACAGTCAAAGGGCCTAACCTAGAACCAACTCCCTCAGTCACACAGTCAGAGGACCTGCCTTGGAACCAACTCACTCACTCACACAATCAGGGAACCTGCCCTAGAGCCAACTCACTCAGGCACACAGTCAGAGGACCTGCCTTGGAACCAACTCACTCATTCACACTGTAGGAGAACCTGCCTTGGAACCAACTCACTTAATCACACAGTCAGAGGACCTGCCCTAGAACCAACTCACTCAGTCACACAGTCAGAGGACCTGCCTTGGAACCAACTCTCTCATTCACACTGTAGGAGAACCTGCCTTGGAACCAACTCACTCAATCACACAGTCAGAGGACCTGCCCTAGAACCAACTCACTCAGTCACACAGTCAGAGGACCTGCCTTGGAACCAACTCACTCAATCACACAGTCAGAGGACCTGCCTTAGAACCAACTCACTCAGTCACACAGTCAGAGGACCTGCCTTGGAACCAACTCACTCAGTCACACAGTCAGAGGACCTGACCTAGAACCAACTCACTCAGTCACACAGTCAGAGGACGTGACCTAGAACCAACTCCCTCAGTCACACAGTCAGAGGACCTGCCTTGGAACCAACTCACTCAGTCACACAGTCAGAGGACCTGACCTAGAACCAACTCACTCAGTCACACAGTCAGAGGACCTGACCTAGAACCAACTCACTCAGTCACACAGTCAGAGGACCTGCCCTGGAACCAACTCACTCAGTCATAGAGTCAGAGAAGAAACATGCTGCTTCCCCTTTATGAATACGAACCATTCAGTTGTCGTTGATATATCTGTGTTTTGTTGTCTAAAGTCCTGAGCTGTGAACAGAAAGGCATATTTTTATTCAAAGTATCATTCCATTAATCTATTCGTTCATGTAAACTCATCCGTTGGCTATACATCCAACGGTTATGAAGCCGTTACACGCAGTCATTGTAATCACCAACGGATACTTGCCAAGAAGTTATGTAATCAGAATCAGACACGTTCAGAGAAGATTTCAATTTATATTGAGAAGTTAAGATATTCATTAAGTATTCAACTCTGTCGAAGTAATTGTGTATGTTATTACACAGGTTGAATCGTGGCAAGAAGTGTTTCATACTTTCGCTGTAGAGTTTTTTCAAGTCACAGGTTACACGTTGTGTCTGTGATAACACGTAAATGACAAAACGTGATCAAGATAAACGCCTGCATATGTTATGTCATCTGAATCTACCCTAGAGTTGTCTGTTCCACTACTCCCAAGCTCTGTGGCGCCAGGAAGGACAGCGTTTGTATGATGTCCACTGGTGCATGAATTTGTTTTGATAACAGTGTATGCGATTTGGGTTTTAGGCCAAATGAGGGCAAGCCACCTACTGTTATCATTATGGACTATGGTTAACAGGATGGTGTATTTTACATACATTGTTTTAACTTACCAACAAACAATGCCTGAGAGAGAAGCTATCCTACGTCCGAAACATGACAGGACAAATCATCGGTCTATGTAGCCATGCTCCTCTCTCGACGTCTGTCATCCGAGTTTGCCAAGTTCAATTTGTAACAATCCAAGCCATAACAATAATTACATCCCCGAAAGTAAAAGAATATTTCAACCCATTGCTCGACAATGTATACACCTGATGCTAAACCATGCTGTTGGAATGATCAAGTGGCTGCTTTGTTCTTAGACTGAGGAGACAATCAAAACCGCATAGTCTTCGTAATTATGACCTTCCGAAAACATTTGGCACAAACATGCCACAAGCTAAGAAATCTGTTACAGCTGTCATAAGCAATTAATTAGCTCATTGGTAATTAAAGTGAGGAATGCTCACCTTATGTTTTAAAGTTGCCCTCCTATCTGTAAACAAACATTTGTGGTGAATAAAACAATGAAGATATAAATCTCTCAACTGAGTATATCAATCCCAATTACAGTCAGCGTGAGCGTTATTGAGCACACCAGTAGGGACAAGCATGGAAAAGACAGGAGGACTCAGTGTGAAAATATATAACGTGAAATATGCTGACTCAGTATTGAAAAGAATGCCCAGTTTCAATATCCTCAGAAACAGATAAACATGTACATGAATCTCCTAATGGTAGCATCCGCCATTCATAAAATTTGCCTACAAATGGAAAACTGTTTTGCCTCCACCCACATAGCTTTACCATGCCATACGACGGCGGTATGTAAACAAACCAGACAATCAGGTGATCAATGGACCGGAAAATTCAGTTAAGATTGAAATTGCTTCTGTGTAGAAGTAAAGAGATTCCAGTGTATATAAGTGATGAAAAACATTTGGGAAATAGATCTGTTTTACAACTTAATGGGGATCAGTATTGAAAGCTTCCTATTGATCTTATTGTCTTATTTGGGAAATACATTAGTTGTCATGAAGTTAAAATTTCTATTAGTTTGTACCACTGTACATGGGGTTATTTCATGAACCATTTGTTAAGAAAATATGCATTTAGTTACATTATTTTAATTGGTCAAGAATATAAAGAATTACGCTTGGATATTATTATATTTCCCATTTAAGAAAGTGGGCCTGTTTGCCAACGTGTAAGGACACGTTCCAACAAAGCACTGTTCTCACATCTCGTCGCCGTGGTAGAATGGAGATAAAGCTTGCTTGTTTGAATCTGGAGGTAGTCTTTAGACTAGATACCTTATATACCTCTGATCTATATATAGCACTTGAGTAAAATACAAGGTTGTGACATTTGGTTACACTACTTTAATTCTTCAAACAGGTGTTTCCTCTGCTAAATGCCACTCGTTGGTTCTTGGAATCTCCGGAAGTGAAACTGACGCCGTCACAACAGAACAGGTCCATATTTAGGTGTATATATATAATGTATATACCTGGGTTTATGATGGTTTCATTGTGAATTCCTGTGGCGTACACCGTATTTGCTTCTGTGTTTTCTCCGCCCAGCCCTGTCAGGTTGAAAGTCTGGGGTCTGGATTCACGCCTCCCTTCTCGTCTGCTGAACCTCTTACTGAATAGACACCCCATATTTCTGCAACATATGTAGCAAGATAACTATTTTAACATGAACGGGTTCTGTTTTCGTACTTGATTCCAGAATGATGCTGGAAAGATGCAGAACTACATTGTCTCCAGATATTTAAATGTCCCAATGAGACAACTAGATGAGACGATTTAAATTGTAAAAGGCATCAAACGAACCAACGACAAATCCTGATATCTCATCATAATAGTATACAAGAGAAGGCCATAAATGAAATAGCCTACAGACATCAAATACTGAAGGACAACATTCACCACAAGGACAGCCAGGCAATGCTGTAGTTTGTACAACTAATTCTATTGTGTAAATGAGTGAACCCGTTACGGTCCTAAAGATATTGTGATCGCATAGTGACGTCATAAAGATCACATCAGGCGTTAGTTGTTTCCATGACGGCCACGTGCGGGTGTTTCACACTTTCAGCAGGAATTACCACTGGTTATGTAATCCCCGGCCTATAGCTAGCTGCGGCCCATTGAACAAACCTCTGCTGGACACTTGCCATCTAACCATAGTTTTGCGTTGTTATACTGATGTGCAAATGGCTCTTCATTCCTTTCTTTTTATTTATGTAATGAGCAATAGAGGGGTTTCAGTGGTGATAATACAGCAGGAACCATACTGGTTGTCCGCCAAAACAAATTGTTTCGTCCGTCATGTAAATAACCTGTACTAATGTGATCGACCATGGTTTGTATTCCGGCGGTTTATTCCTGATTCGCACCCCACTGAAGGAGATTAAAAACTAATCCTGTGTTTACAAGTAGAGGGGGCATATCATCATCTGAACTGTAATTAAAGGTGCCACCCAAGCCAATAGGGGTGTGCTAAGCTCAGGTATGTTCAGGGTGTATGGTGAAGTGAACACTTTTGATTGCGCTGACACTAATTGATTGATATTTTGATTAAAAGTTCATGACATGTATTTACTGTTGTATATTTTGATCTTCAAGATGGGGTATACATTATCTTTGGTCAATTGTACCACCATTGCAAAATGGCAAATATACAGGTGAACTTGGAGTTTGTTCCTAACAAGCATGGCGGTCAGAATACCAAGGAAACAAATTCAGCGTTAAGAGACTGAGAAACACCAATATTCATTGGAGATGTTGCGTAGCTACATGCCCAGCTAGAATCAACACCACTGATGGTCTCATCACAACCCACACAGATATACACAATCATCTGGCAAACCAGAAAACAGTTGTCGTAGACAAGTTCCTTGCCAGTCTGAAGGAAAAGGTCAAATGCTTCAATTTATCAAGAGGAACTAAATGGTAAGTTTATGATAATTTGAGATGAATGTACTGCATAAGTATAGTTAATATTAAAACTGTTTGGTAAGTGTATTAAGCTTTACATACTACTTAAAATTTGTTAGGGATCACCTGACTAGATTTCATCATAGGACCTTATATCTACCTAGATTAGGATTGGGTTAGGATTTCCTGTCCCATTGAGAGAAATACGATTTAACAGATCTGGTTTTCTTATAGGTCTTCGACAGACAGAAGGTGAAGAAGTTGTTGAATCCACACCAACCTTCTACAGTATCAAGAGCAGTCTGTATCAGTCCTGCGCAAGAGAACGACCTCCCTTGCCTCGCCAGAGATATGACATCCACCTACCACCTGCCTACACTCAGACATCCAGCAATGACAACTTCCTCCTCCATTCCGACGACCAGATGATGATATTCACTACGTCCGCCAATCTACTACACCTTGCATCTTCAGACTGACTGACTGAGTGAGTTTGGTTTTACGCCGCTTTTAGCAATATTCCAGCATCATCACGGCAGGGGACACCAGAAATGGTGCCTCTTCAGACACATTCTTTGCTGATGGTACCTTCCAGATTTGCCCAAGCCTCTTCTACCAGTTGTACACCACCCATGCCTTCGTCCACCAGAAGATGTTCCCTCTTGTCTGTGCCCTATTACCAGACAAGAAGCAGATAACTTATCATCGCTTCTTCACCATTCTCAAGCAGCAGAACTTCCTTAGTAGTGACTGACTTCGAGACAGCCGCCAAGAATGCCGCCAGAGACATCTTCCACTGTGACTTGTTCAACTTTCGTCAAGCCATCAGGCGTAATGTACAACGCTTTGGACTGCAGACTGACTTTGCCAACAATCCATCAGTGAATCTCTTAGTTAGACGTGCATCAGCCTTGCCAGTGATCGGATTGAACGACAGCGGATTGACAGCGCAGGGAGATAAGAATGGAACCATTTCCACTCTAGCGGCCCCCGTACTAACAACCATGTCGAAGGATGGCATGCTCGTATGAATAAGGTTGGCCACTCGCACCCCAAGAACAGTGCAACACAGAGAATGTCATCAGTCAGCTACTCATGGGAGGGAAGCAGCCCCCCAAGAAGAAAATATACTACCCATCAAAAGTTTAGACTCACTTGTGTAAATGTAGCCACTTATTTCAGTCAACTGTTCTAAACTTGATTTTGCAAAATATTCCATTCAGTTTATGGGTACTGTTTACATATGAACTGATTTATTGTAAAACTAATTCGTAACGTTAAAAAGATTATTGTCATGAGTTCAGTAAATGATGAAAACCTGTAAAAAATGGCGAATTCGTAACAAAACATTACAGCAAAACGCAGCTGTTCACATGAACGATATTTGCACATGTTTTTTAGCAATTTGATACATGATCCTCGTATAATTCATCTGCATAAGGTTTGCAGTTGGTTCCCCCAAGTAAGTGGAGAAATTCATCTTCGATGTAACCATATATATATACATAACATATAGTGAGTGCTTTAGGTGAGTCTAAACTTTTAATGGGTAGTATATATCGAAATATCGACTATCAACTCCAGCTTGAGAAAGACCTGTTAGCCGGGCAGAAAACTCTAATTGAGTATGCCGATGCCATGTCGTATCTGGTAGGACTTTATATCGTATATGTTTGTTACTGAGTGTTCTGTGTATAGCAATATTTTGATATATTATAAGTAAGTAAATGCATCATGGGAAAATGTGTCACATTGACAGAAAATTCAGTCATGGTACGTTAAGTCATGTGATATGTATAAAAATATACATGGAATAAATTCATTTATTTTAATGTATATTCATATGAAATGAAAAAAAGAAATAAAGAAATATATCGCCACCACATGTCTAAATGTTGAGATGACCCCCACCTAACCCTATTGTTCTACCAATTACCACACCTGACTGCAAAGAGTAATTCCGTAGCGTACCTGCCATTAGGCACTATAGGCACGTTACTACATATATTTTTTTACGGCAATTTCTTTTAAATGTGGTATTTTATGTGTTTATTTTTTCGAGGGTAGTCTCCCGTTCTATGAAAGGTGGATTACTCCCATGCTACTTTGATGCCAACATGGCGTCTGGCACTTCAAACACAATTGACAAGTATTTAAAGATTTTATCTGTGAAAGATGATACTAATGAGCTTGCTCCTTAGCCAGAGGAAAAGAAAGCATCCGTTCCAGACTCACATGCACCATCATATTTAGGTCCGGTCAATTTTGGAACTGGTTTGACTGAACAGAAAAAATAAAATTTCCTTACATCGAAATGGCAAGAGAATCATTTGTTCAGATTATATATAAAGTAATCAGGAGCTAGCATTCTAGCATTCAATATGGATTCACAACATTACTTGCAACAGTTGGCTTCAGCCGATATAACTTCGATCGCCCCCTCTCCCCAAACCCACCCTAGAAGTCTCGTCCCCACGTCCAGTTATGTCAAGGAAAGTTGATCATATTGTTTCATTTTAAGGTTTATTCTCCATTAACTCTGACAATGTGTGTAATTTGGTGTCTTTGTGTCATCAAGAACTTACATGCCGATTTTATTTGTAAACATTTCACGCGTGGACGATACATGTACTTGTTGCTGCGAGCACCTAGATTTGGCTAAACATTGCAGTGCAGGTCCCTGGACAATTCAGCAGCAAATATCCAAGTGGTATGGCTATTCCTTTGTCGAGGTGCTAGTGGCTGCTGCCCATCTGTCCCGTGACCCAGGATCCATTTTTGTGGAAGTCGAGGTAGCTGAGCGGGTTAGGCGGCTGACTTTGTGTGCTGGCGATGAGGTGCTTGACTCTGAAGTGCTAGAAACATTTTATGCTAATTTCTGTAAGTTTCACCACACAAAATGACTGTATTACCCAAATTTACTAACGTCAGGAAATACTCGTTTCATCCGGCGGCCATATGAACAACGTTTGAAATCTACGTATCATCTGGCCGTCAGATTTACACACGTTTAAAGGGGTGTTAAAATAAACGAACATTCAACTCTGCATTTACATGTATTTCACAGGTGTGTAAATCTGGCCATTGGTTTCATGTGTTTCCTAACATGTGTAACATATGTAAAGCCTGTGATTGTAGGACATGCATTTCAATACCCTTGAAATCTCGTCTGACCAGGGTTATGTTTGTCATATAGTTAGTACATGCGTAAACGGTTGGAAATGGGTAAATATAGTGTTACAAGATTAGCACCACTTTAACATGTATTTCAATGGTTCTGTAATGTAAGTGTCACATAGGGTTCGTTAGCGCGTCCGAGCACTCCATAATGTACTGAGATAATTAGAAACACATGGTGAAGTGATACCCATGACTGAGCACGACTAATAACGTGCGTATCTTTCTTGACATACACATGGTGTCTGTTTAAAAGGTTCAAATATCGGGTCTATGGGCTAGAGCGATATGTATGTTAGTGGTGTGTGTGTGTGCGAGGGAGAGGGTGTGGCATGGTGTAGGCCTATGGTGGGGTGGTGGCGGTGGGTCGGTGTTGGGGTACTGATAAGTCTTTCAGACCAGTAGGTAATATCGTTTATACTTTTTTGTAATGGAAATTACATAACAGTTTAAATAACTGACCTTAGGTACACTGCTAATTACAATAAAACACAGACAGATGTTCACACAAACATGAACCGGTAGGTCCCTAATTATAATGCTCACTTGTATGAGTTATCCGACTGATCATAACTGAACAAATTTCATTATCTAAACTTTCATAAAGATGATTACAATGTATTAATGATTCCCGGTGTAATTTACTGTTGTAAATGTGTGAACATGCACGTACTTGGTATGACCTCTTTTTGATTCGGAATACAGGTATTATTCCATACGGACGTTTTCTCAAATTTCAGTTACCCGACGGAATATACTGTAGACATATTTTGTTTCGACCTCTTGGGTAGACTAAAGACAAATGTAGTGATTGCAATTAGCTCATACTTTTCATAATAGACCTATTTTGTTTGCAGCTCTTGGGTAGACTATAGGAAATTGTAGTGATTGCAATTAGCTCATAACTAAGCAGTTTCGATAATTGTTGAAAGCTTACTACCTGACAGCATTATGTTGCTCATGTGTTTTCTTTTTTGCCTTTGCTTTTGTTGCTGTCTTATATGTTATACATTATATAATTGTGTTAATCATTTTGGTATCTCAGTATCATGGAATATAATTTGTACTTATATTACTATCAAAGTACCTAAACGTATTATCTGTATCTTAAGAAACTGTTAAAAGTACCTTCGTACAGAATTTCGAGGAAATAGAAACTGAAAATTACTAGATCAATGGAAAACTAAATTGGATAAAGATCGCAAACAATCATTATTTATATTCCACTTTTTAAATTATCAGTTTACAGATCATGTCACTAAC
Organism: Haliotis rubra; assembly: GCF_003918875.1. Classification (NCBI taxonomy): domain Eukaryota; kingdom Metazoa; phylum Mollusca; class Gastropoda; order Lepetellida; family Haliotidae; genus Haliotis; species Haliotis rubra. The sequence continues at coordinate 1,409,641 of NW_025766337.1, read as the reverse complement.
ATAAAAACTGAAGGATATATGGTGACAAAACTGGGTTCAATCTTGAATGTATAATAAATGTAACAACAGTATCAAGGAATGATGGGGTACGCTCGTGGCTGAAGCGTTCGCCTGTCAGGTCAAAAAACGGAATTTGATTCCCGACAAAGGCACATTAAGACTGAAAATATATTCTTTTGATAAAAGGCAAATATCTTAATTTCAATTGAAAACAAGAGACGAAGTAATTTGGTAGATTCACATACTAACAACATCTATATTGGGGCTACAGGTGCAGGAAGCATCTTCAATTATAAAATCACATTCCACAAACATCAGTGTGTGAGTAACACATTGTGCCCATGTGGGGAATCGAGCCCGGGCCTTCGGCGTGACGAGCGAACGCCTTAACCACTAGGCTACCCCACCGCCCCTCCACAAACATCAGATAAAGGTTTAAATGACAAGCATATTTATTGGTATCTTGCCAAGCTCTGTCCTCTCTCAATGCAGTATAACCAGTGTGCTGTGGTCACTACCTCAGGTGGCCAAATTCAGCCATCCCATTACTTTACAGTATTTTCTTACCGGCATATATATGGATCGTTAACTTTTACGGGTATGGAAAGAGTGGGGGGAAACACGTGCAAAGTATTAGTCAGCTGAGATTATCCTTAAAAAACATCATATGTACAACAATCACTTATCATTATGGCATTACAAAAAGGACATAGTTCCAGACAGCATAACATCACCTTTGGCTGGAGTTCCAAATAATTTGACATCGAAAGCCTGTCAGTTAACGCAAAGGAAATAACCCTTGAGATTAAAATGATAGTCACAATGAAGTGTAGGTTGCCATGCATTTTATAGTCTGTCTCACTGTCCCTGAACCACATTATTTTCCTTACTGTTTAGTCTGTCTCACAGTCCCTGAACCACATTATTTCCCCTACTGCCAAGCCCTCTCTGCAATGCTAAAGCCTTAAATGAAGCAAGTCTAGATCTCCTCAGGTCCAGGGTCTGTTAACATCTGCAAGAACCCTAACTCACTTTGGGGGTCGGGTTACAAAGTAAACATATCTATAGCTAACTGCCATGGCTAGCCGGACTGAATCTCGTGTCTCCCTGGGGCTCCTTTTCAATTTATATGGGCTTGTTTGTTACTATCAAAATTATATATATTCAGACACTAAGCGTTAGTCTATGGATTTTCCAATATAATGGAAATACTAATATTGACCAAATAAAATTCTAAAGGAGCCTTTCTTCAAGCAGTGACTTAACGCCATCATAGCTAGACTTGCTTAGATGAAAGACTTCATATAAGGCATAAGAGATATTTCACAAACATCTTACAGTACCCTTAGCCTCATTAGCTTATTGCCTCACCACTTGTGAATTAAGCGTTGGCAGATGTAAATGTTACTGGAGATGTTGGTCCCGCTAACTGTGGGTGTTTGGTATGGCACTCCATAACCCGAACCCTGCAGTGAGTTTTCCTAGAGACGGAAGGGGAGAAAATATCGTTCTGTGACTATGGAAAACCAAAAAATGTGGACAACAAACCATTGTTTGGGTCTTTTAATTGTAAATATGATTCAAATAGCTTAACCTAGATTTCAATATCCCGAATGTACATTTGGTGGAAAATATACATTTATCCCGAGCCAAGGACGAATGTTTATATATAATTAAAGAATGTAACAGCACTAGTATCCATTTTGTCTTTTGTCTTCTACCCGTCAGAACTAGATTAACAACTAGCCTCTGATATGAACATATTTTACAGAAAAAAACTTCATAGTAAAAAAATAATATTATATAAGGAAAAGGAGCCCTGAGACTTTCTCCTGAAGCTGTGGAATCTAGACTTGCCACAATGTGTAGACTTGCGTGGGCTTGGATATATTTGCTTCAGGGTCTGTATGACAGACGACGTCCCAACATACGCTCAATCACATGTGTCTCCAGGTCACGGAGAGGCCCGGGTTATTGCAATTCCCGTATTGCAATTCTCGTGCGTTTGCCAGGCACGTAGCAAGCCATTTTTTTCGTGTAAGCCCTATGGGCTTCAAAGCCTTATAGTTAGGTGGTATTGAGGGCTAGCCCGGAAAGATTTCCGCCTGTATCCCCACTTAAATTTCATTCTAGTCAAATCATATCACCTGAATATATATTCCTCATCCGATGAGGATGAGTTTTAACGTGTTTTGTTTATTGTATCTGAACATATTCTACTTCTAAAAATGCCACTCAAAGAAAGTTTTCGTCATCGTTAAATTTTTTTTTTTTTTGGGGGGGGGGGGGATACGGACGGAAGTCTTACCACCATGGAAATTGTAATATCATTTCCTCGTGTACAAATATGTTTGGACATATTTTATACCTGTCTGCTGCATTGATACAATACCACGCATCGAGTATTTGGTGTTTTTCTAAAATAATTGATAAACAAATGATAAATAAACAACTGCATTTCAGTGATGATTCACATATAATCATGACTGTAACAAAACATCCTCATACATGTCGATAGAAAAACAATCATCACTGAAAGCTATGATATGAAGAATAACCTGTTTACTGTACATGGTAATGCTTTAATCAAAGAATATTGTAGTCAGTATGATACATAGAGGGATTTCCACTTTTTAAATGGAACGTGTTTGTAGGTATTTTTGGCAAGAATTAGAAGAAAAATTATTTTTTAGCAAAGATCATGTGTACGCTCGAGCTGTTTTTTTATAATGGTAGCTACGCCCCTGTTTGCATGTGTTGTTGACGCGGCATGGACGCCTTGTAACATCAGTATTTGATTATGATTCACAAACACATGCCCACGATATGGTCGGAATCGTGCCAAGGATTAGCAGATACTTATCATGAAAACAGGTTTTTATGTTTGAAACTTGAAACTTGAAACTTGAAACTCGCTTTTACAAAGGCCTATAGGTTCGATCACAATACATTTCGTTTTACAGCTTCTCTTTTCTTAACATGCTCACGTCAAAACTGATTTAAATTCTAATCGCAGATTAAAGAATAACACAATAAATAGTATGCCAAATTATCATTACCATGACAACTCTGTGATATTTCACCTTATGTAAGAGAGTAATGCAGATGATACTGTCGGCTGTAAATTTTGATAAGTTGGTTCATCGCTATCAATAAACACTGGGTATCTATACAATTATATGTGTGATCAAAGGCCATATGATAGATTATGTGGTCTCTGTTGTGATGGAGGAGAACTTGCGTCGCTAGTTTTCTCGATAATCTGAACACATGTATGTAGCATGAAACCGGCAGATACCTTTAGAAGAAAGTGTGTGCCCTACCTGTAGCAACGATGTCCCGTGTCTATAAAAGGGATATAATGTGGTGATGAATGACATGTACTTTTATCTTGGCCCGTTTATGATGATACATACTGCGATCTTTCACAATAATCCCTCTGGCTATCAGATTGAGGGTACGTTTTAAACATAACCGGTATTTCTATTATTGTATTTATAAAGTTCTTCGAACGTTCTCCATATACGTCCGTCAGATACATCGCGCACTACCCTTTTCTCTTTTGATCTTCTCAAACGACTGTTACAAGTTCGAAGAATCCTGGTCAAAGTAGAAAAGTCTTAAGACTATTCCCTACAATTCCGTAACTTACACATTGTACCCTAAATGGGTAGAGCTTTCGTTCAGGGAATATCAGAAGGACAACGATACAGTTATTTCCAATGTTGTAGAAAGCTCTCCACTTACTTAGGAAAACACTGAGATATTGTATTCATGTCGGAATGATATTTTCAGCCCCTGTCAGATCTGAACTTGAACATGCGAGGTCTGCGTCTGTGTCAGACTAAAGGCCTACAAGATGTTTAGCAACATTTGGGTGTAATAGCCATAGATCTTCTCCAAACAAGGGAATATATATCTTGTAAGAATGACTTCTCCGACAGGGAAACTTACAGCAATGCGACATCACAATTACTTACGTGATATTTACTCGCAATCTGAGTTATGGATCGTCAATTTAAACAGGAAAATATAGACAAATTTCACAAAATTCACCGAGATCCAACATGCCTATGATATACTCAGAGAACGCACCCGCCTGTGCTATCCGGTCATAATCGCTACACGATAAAAACAATTTTTCATTTCATGTCTCACAGAATATATAATTTGATATTGCATTGTTTGTTATCGTATACTTTTGCGTTAGTGAAACAAATGTGGACATTTTTAAAGTTTATGTATGGCGTTATTACAGCAAAGGCTGAGCGAATGGAGAAATAACATTGTTCAGGCACTGTGAGACTATTAGGAAGGTCACATGCAGTGCAATAATATTCTAATTATGTACTGCCACAAAATATTTTACAGTAGTGATGCGCGAGCTGAACAGACTTAAGAAATTACGAGTTGATTCGTGTAGCATATTTGGCTGTGCTCCAAGAGAGATAGTCTGTCTCACAGTCCCTGAACCATATTAATTTCCCTACTGCCGAGCCCTATCTGCAGTGCTAAACCCTAAATAAAGCAAGTCTAGATTTCCTCAGGTTCAGGAATCTCTGGTCTCCCTGGGGCTCCTTTTCAATATAAATGGGCTTGTTTGTTACTATCAAAATTATATATATTCAGAGACTAAGCCTTAGTCTACAAGAGAGACAAAGTGCTATTCTATTGGGACAGCTAGGGACACTTGCGAGGACAAAGGGGTAACGCATCGCCCTTTTTTCACCACTGAACATTTGAATCCCTCGATACATGCACCTCACAAGATTTGCCAACACCAGAGACAAGGCGTAACTGATACTGGTAGCAAGAAAGTGGGTGCAGTTTGATAAGGCGTGTTAGCTTGCGTAATACTGCTTTCTTTGTCAGGCTCTTTTGGTGATAAGAATATTGAGGTCATGTGAACGTTGATTTCAAACGTATTAAAATGTGTGAAAATGAAATTACATGAACCAAGTAATTCACATGATGGATATATATGATCATCTTGCTTGAGTACAGGTAACATGAAGGTGTATGAACCGTTCATATACATACCCCTGAAATCCGGTATGATACATAAATATCTAAGGTGTGTAAATATTTGCAAATTTGAAAATTTACATGTGTTTCCCCACCTAAGTAAATTCACATGTTTCCAATCCGAGTAAACTTAGAACGAAATCGGAAATTTCAGCACCCATTGAAATTCAAAGGAATGCATCGGAAATACTGTATGATCATGTATTTACTGGGGTATCTGTTTTGCAATTCATGTTTGGAAATACCTGACAATCCGGTCAGGGCATACATGAACGAGGTGCTTGTGCATACGAAAATGAACGATGAGCATATGTTTCAAAGGTATAGATTCATATGAAATATATGCCCGAAGTTAGGAAATATCTGAAAACATACGTAAATCCGGTCATGGCATGTATTTCCTACTATATTTACGTATATGTCAATGGTTTACTATCCGGCTTTTGGTCCTGTGAGTTTGTGCTAGGGGTTAGCAAATATAATTCTAGTAATGCTGTTTTGGCGGAGTGTGGTAGACATCAATTGTATGTAGATTATCATGTTAAATGTGTTAATTATTGGTCCAAACTTTTGAGGATGGATAATAGTAGGTATCCCAGGCAGAGTTATCTTTTAATGAAACAACTCGATGAATCTGGCAGGACAACATGGGCAATTGATAGGTGGCGCTGTGCTCATGATCACACGCTGATTTTTACTCTCTCACTCAACCCATAAATTAAATCAAAATGTCTAGCAAGAAAAAGGGTAATAAGGGTAAAACTACATCCGAACACCATACTTACTCATCCGGAGGGAAAACTGACGAGATTGTATGCTCAGAGACCACATCTGACATTGAAGTTTCAACCAACACAGCGAGCACCCCGACGGGTAGGGTCGCCATTACAACTGACGATACAGACAGGTCAGATTTGAAACTTTTCATAGCCTCTGCTTTAAAGGAGCAAACCTCCGAACTTATGAGTATGATGGACAGTATGAACTCGGAAATAATGGAACTACACAATAAAGCCTCCAATGTCCTAGCGTCAGTTCAATACAACGCCGAACAGATCGAGAGCAACAGTGCGGAGATAGACAGAATGAAGAAGGAGATGAATGAAATGAAAGCTGAATTTGAAAAGCGTCTCCTAACTCAGGAACTATACTCACGCAAATATAACCTACTTATCTATGGGGTGCCCGACGATAAGGACCCGGGGTCCGCCTGCAGGGAGGTATTTCGGGAACTGGGTGTGGAGGGGTCGGACGACATACAGTTCGTCAATATACACAGGCTTCCACGCAAGACAACGGACCCAACCAATTTTCGAGCAACGATGCCCAAACCTATTGTTGTTAAATTTGTGAGGGCTGAAGATAGACGGAAAGTGTTTAGTGCTTCGATCAAAGGATGGGCTTCCCTTAAAGAGAGAAGGATTACTATTCGTACGGATCTCCCAGTTATTCTTAAAAAACAAAGGGGTCGCCTTGCAAACCGTGCATTCGAGTTGAGGAAAACACACAAAGTGCAAACCAGGATCCAGGAGAAAGGAATAGACGTCTTTCTACAGATCAGGAAGAGCCCCACTGATCCTTGGAGGACAATCGGAATGGAAGAGACCCCATGATTGGAATACTGGCGATGATATGACAACTGAAACAGGACATACCAGTTATAAATAGTACTGGATACATATATTCTTTTTGACTACATTTCTATTTTACACAGAGCTGGGCAGGTTTTTATCTCTTGTGTTTTCTACCAAACACATGCAGCGCCTGTATGTTCACTACTTTACTTGTCTTTACATGTCTGTTCTGTACCACTTTATAGTTATGTTAAAGAAAAAATCTGTTCCCACTGTTTGAAAGTTGAACCAACATGTCATTCACAACCAGCTTTTCCCTTTATATCCTGTATGAACTATCTTACTCTAAATAATGTTAATTTAAAAAAAAATAATTTTTTTGCATCTGACTGTGGATAAAATTAAGAAAATTAGAATGGTTTCAGCTAACTGTAGAGGCCTAGCTGACACTAATAAAAGGAAAGAAGTTATGAATCTATACAGGAAAAAATCATATTCAATAATTTATTTGCAGGACTACCATGTGGCTAAAGAAGATGTAAATAAAATTAACAATGAATGGGGTTTACTCTAGAGGGGTGGCTATACTCTTTAATAATGACATTGATCTTACCATACACAGAACATTAGAGGATGAAAATGGTAATTATGTTATTGCTGATATAACTGTTGACGATAAAAGATTCACCCTTACAAATCTATATGGACCTAACAATGATGACCCAAATTTTTATCTAAAACTTTTCAACAATATTTGTAATTTTGATAATGAATCGATAGCTATTGTAGGGGATTGGAATTTGGTCATTGATCCTTCAGTTGATTTGGAAAATTATAAAAATATCAACAATCCTCAGGCTAGAAATATTGTATTAGACAAAATTGAATCCCTTGATCTTATAGACATTTGGAGAGAACTGAATCCTGATTTAAGAAAGTATACCTGGTGGAGAAAAAAGCCTAGACAACAAGCAAGGTTGGACTTTTCTTAATTTCACAAGACTTGGTTAATATTTCACTTGATTCTGATATCATACCTGGTTATAAAACAGATCATTCAGCCATTAGCTTTACTTTTTCAAACACTATCAACCAAGAAAGAGGGAGGGGTTATTGGAAATTTAACACTTCCTTAATCTTACATCCTGAATATGCTGATTTAGTAAGATCAATCTTGAGGGATACAATTGAAGAATATTTAGATACTGAGCATAATGGTGAAAATGTTGATGATTCGGATATTAAATTGAAGATTGATGATAGCTTATTCTTGGAAACTTTTCTGATGAAAGTAAGAGGAAAATCAATCTCTTTTTCATCTTTTCTCAAAAAGAAAACAATAAATAAGACCAGTGAATTGGAAATTAAAATCAAAGACTGTGAAGATGATATTAGAAAAGATTTCCAAAATATTAATGAATCCCTACTAGCTGACCTTACAAAATTAAAATTGGAACTACAACAAATTAAAGAAGAAGAGGTAAGAGGAATTCAACTGGAAACAGAATCTTATGGTATGAAGAAGGAGAAACAGCAACAAAATACTTCTGCCATTTGGAAAATAGAAATTATGTCAGCAAAGCAATAAATAGAGTTATTACAGATAAGAATGAGGAAATTACTGACAGTAAATCAATATTAAATGAACTGAAAGCATTTTATAAAAGACTTTATTCTTCAGACAAGAATTATAAAAATGATGACCACTTAGACAATGTAATAATTTCAATCTTGAGTGACAAATTTAGAGACAATTTGGAAAAAGAAATAGATATGAATGAAATATCATTTGCAGTAAAAAGTATGAAGAATAACAAAAGCCCTGGAATTGATGGATTTCCTATAGATTTCTTCAAGTATTTTTGGAAAGAACTCAAAATTTGGATTTTTAGACTTATCAATGATGTTTCAAGAAGAAATAAGATGTCTCTTACCATGAAGAGAGGAGTTATCACTTGTATACCTAAAGCTAATAAAGATAGGGCCTTATTAAAGAACTGGAGACCAATTACTTTATTAAATGCTTTGTATAAAATAATTAGTGCATGTATCTCTAACCGGTTAAAAATCACCTTAGACTCTTTGATACATAATAACCAGACTGGATTCATACCGGGTAGAACTCTTAGTGAAAATACAAGGTTATTATATGATCTTATATTTGAAACAAAGAAAAGAGATATTCCTGGTCTGCTGATCTTAATTGACTTCGAAAAAGCTTTTGACACAGTTTCTAAAGAATTTATCAACTCTGTTTTACTAAAATTTGGTTTTGGGCCACAGATTATACGCTGGATTAATTTATTAACTTATGATACAACATCATGTGTTATTATGAATGGACATCTCTCTGATTTCTTCCCGAATGAGCGGGGTTGCAGGCAAGGTGACCCAATATCGCCATATTTGTTTGTTTTTGTAGCTGAAATCCTTGGATGTATGATAAGACAAAATGATGATATAAAGGGTATCGTAATTGATGTTCAGGAATATAAATTAGGACAATATGCTGATGATACTGAATTATTTTTGGATGGTTCAGATGAAAGTTTGTATGCTGCTATTGATATCATTAATACTTTTTACAATATGTCCGGGTTAAGAATAAATATCGATAAGACTAAAGCAATCTGGATAGGCTCAAATGCAGGTAGCAGAGATATGATTTGTGAAGATTTGAATATAGAATGGCAAAGAAAGGAATTTGAAGTTTTGGGTATTAAATTCACACCTGATTTGAATGACTTATGGGTAATCAACACACAAAAAAAGACTTAAAGAAATTAATAGATTATTTGCAACATGGAGAAAAAGACATCTCACACTGATTAGCAAAATCACTGTAATTAAAACATTGGCTCTTTCAAAACTGGTTCACATTTTCAATTCTTTACCTAATCCACCTGATGAATTTATCACTTCCCTTGAGAGACTATTTTTCAGATTCATTTGGAACGACAAAAATGATAAAATTAAACGGAGCACTTTGAAAAAGGATTATACAGATGGGGGTTTACGCATGATAGATATTAAAACCTTTGTTAATGCCATGAAATTATCCACACTCAGACTCTATTTGAGAAAAACAAATATGAGTAATCCATGCAAGTTTCCATTAAATGATATACTAAAATATGGAGCAAATTTTCAGAATATTGTTGAAATTGATAATCCTTTTTGGAAAGATGTTTTATTGGCATGGAAATTATACTGTAATAAGAATACCATAGAAGCAGACAACATTAAAGGAATTTTAGCACAACCTTTATGGCTGAATAATAATTTCAAAAACCCAAATCACTTTATCAGGCATTGGGCTAAAAATGGAATTTTAACAATTAAGGACCTTTGTAATGAAGATGGTTTTATGTCTCTTGAAGATCTGAAGTTCAAATTTGATATTAGAGGTACATATATGGATCTTCGATATGTTTTCTATATCATACCTGAATCATGGAAATTGACCATAAAACAATACAGAAATATACATAACAATGATCTGGATGATAACTTTCTTTATAAAGATTTTATGGATTTGAAAAAAGGTTCAAGATTATTTTATGATAAACTCTTATCTGACAATATTAAACCTCATATTTGCCTAAAATGGGAAAACTTATTTTACGATATTGATTTTGATTGGCGTATGATTTTTAATATTTGCAGAAGGAATGTGAAAGATGTAAAACTTTTAGACTTTCAATTTAAATTTTTGCACAGAATTATTTATACAAAAAAAGAACTTATGAAAATGAAACTGGTTGACAATGCAGTATGTAGCCTTTGTAATGTTGATAGTGAAACTTTATGTCATGTATATTGGGAATGTGTTGTAACCCAAACCTTCTGGAAGGAACTTGAAAACTGGATAATCCAAAATATACAGAAATTTGAAATAACAAAGACCTTGGTTTGGTTTGGAATTTTGGGTAATAAGCCATTACTAAATCATATAATCTTATCTGCTAAAAAATATATATATACTTGCACTTTGAAGAAAATAATTCCAAAAGTTAATAATTTTTAAAAAAATTTTGAAAGACATTTATACGGTTGAAAATTTCATATCCAGAAGGAACAATAAATCTGATCAATTTTCAGACAAATGGTTTCCTTTATTCTCAATATTTAATTTCTGACGTAATCTTTAATGAAAGGGGAATAATTGTTACTGGAGTATATTCTCTCTATGCTATCAGTTGACCTAACATTTGTGTTGAACCCAATGAACTTTGATCATGTATTTATGCATTTATTGCTTTACTTTATATGCTTGTACTCAATTATGGGAACAAATAAAAGATTTAAAAATATTATATCCAAAAAAAAACCCATGAAGGGCCACCTCCTCGTGGTGGGTGCTGGGTCACGCTAAGCGCCCTTCGACCCCCGTTGTGGACCCGGGGGGATATTTGGTCCACCAACCCGTTTGCCGTGGGTTGCGCCCCTGTGTCGGTGGAGGACGGGAGGCTGGTGGTTGAGGGCACTAGGAGCCTGGAACCGTGTTCCTTTTGCCCAACACACCACTTCGCCCCTTACTTCACCTAGACGGGTGGTGGAACTGGCCCGGTTCCATCAATCGGCTGGTCATGCCAAGCCCTGCGCATGATTTATGTGCATATACATTTTTTGAATATATAATATGTTTTGATTGGTCTTGGCTAACGTTTTACGTTATCAAAATTAAATCTGCCTAGAGTCTCATGCCAGAAGGCGGTGGCTCATGGGCCAATTCGGTGATGTTGACCTCCGAAATCTGTATGTTTCCTGTTTCTTGTTATGGGCGAACCAGCCAGGCATTTAATTTGGTAAACTTACGCAGCTTTTCGCGTCATATTTGCTGAAGTATACCATCCCTGTATCCCTGGTGTTTGCATGATGGAGATCCGATGCAATTACACACCGCTCTTTTTTGCACTCCATGGTGGGTGGGGAGCAGGGATGCTGAATCCCATTATTTCCACTATGGCTCAACAAAACCCTGGTTCAAACAGATCTAAACGTCGACATGTTGATTCCGATGAAACTGATCACAATGTATCTTCTGTACTTGATTCATGGCCTCGATTTATTATCATTGAAGCAGCGGACAAGCAGCCACTTAAGCTCAACCCGTTTGCAATTTCGAAAGCCATTTCAGGAATTTGCGGAGAAGTGAAGAACGTGACACGTCTTCGTAGTGGATCGCTGCTTATTGAGTGTTTGCGGAAGCAACAATCTCTTAACCTCTTATCATTGAAAACGTTTGTAAACACTGAGGTTGTTGCGTTTGCACACAAAACGTTAAATACTTGTCGCGGCATTGTTCGTGACAGAGCACGTTGCCTGTCCGACATGTCCGAAGAAGATATTTCAAACGAATTACAAAATCAAGGAGTGACAACAGTCAAACGTTTTACAGTGAAGACCCGGGAGGGTGATATCATTCCCTCCAGTACATATCTGTTTACCTTTTCATTGTCTGCCTTACCCAAATCAATAAAAGCTGGTTATGTCAACATCGGAGTGGAGGTGTATGTCCCAAATCCACTCCGATGTTTCAAGTGTCAAAAATTTGGACATGGCTCCAAATCATGCAATCGATCTGCTGTTTGTCAACGCTGTGGAGAGGGACATGAGAACGCAGATTGCTCAGCAGACATCAAATGTGCAAATTGCAAAGGACAACATCTTGCTTCATCACGGTTATGTCCTGTGTGGCAAAACCAGTCTAAAATACTTAAGGTCAAACATGAAAAAAACATCTCGTTTTATGAAGCTAAAACATTTGTTGAAAACCAGTCACCAATTCCACTCAATAGAACTTTTTCTGCAGTTGCTGCTACTTCTACTACTAAATGCACTTCAGTTTCTGTTCAGACTGATTTGACATGGCTCAAATCAGATCAACCCTCTAACATAACTTCAGTCAGTGAGTCGCACACATCTTCAACCCAAACGGTAAATCAAGCTCAGAATGATGTCAATGTACTTGATGTTCCCAATGTACCAGTCACAGCACCACCAGCTTCTCAACCTTTGACCAAAAAATGAAAGAAAGAAATTCAATAGAAAACAGACAAACAGGAAAACTTCATCTTCAGATATAGTTGTCCATAACTCTTTTGAAGCTCTTGATATGGACACAACCCCTTTGTCTCAGAGCGGTAAAAAATCCGTCCTCCTCACACCGTGAACGATCGCCAATAGAGCCACCATGACGCAGTCATCCAGCATAATCCAATGGAATTGTAGAGGACTTAGGAATAACTTTAATGATTTACAGATTTTAATACAGGATTTTACACCATCAGCAATGTGTCTACAAGAAACGTATCTTCGAGACACAGATAAATGTGATATCAGAAAATATAATTTGTATAATCACTTTTCACCTCCAGGTGCAAAAGCCACTGGAGGTTCTTCTATCTTGGTAAGACAGGATGTTATTCATAGTGTTGTTCCATTAACTACTAATCTTCAAGCTGTTGCAGTTCGACTTACATTTCACATTGCCTTAACACTTTGTTCTTTGTACATTCCACCTTCTTCGGCGTTACAGCAGGCTGATCTACAAGCTTTATATGCTCAGCTTCCCAAACCCTGTGTTATCATGGGTGATTTAAACGGACATAACCCTCTATGGGGAAGCGTTAGTACTAATGCTAAAGGCAAAGTAATTGAAGATTTTATTTCTGACAATAACATATGTATCTTAAATGATTGCTCCAACACGTACTTACATCCTGCCACGGGAACTTATTCAGCATTGGATTTGACTCTGACAGATGCCAATTTACTAAATGAATTTGACTGGTCTGTCCATGATGACCGATGTGGAAGTGATCATTTCCCTACACTACTTAAAGCTATAAACCCTACTGATGAACCACCTGTGACCAGATGGAATTTTGCCAAAGCAAACTGGCCTTTATTTCAAACTCTTTGTTCCAGAACACTGCAGCCTGAAACTTTCAGAAATATTTCAGACCCAATTCAGTTATTCTCAGAGAAATTGAAAAGTATAGCTGATGAAACTATTCCTAAGTCCTCTATGAACCCACACATACGTAAACCATGGTTTACAGATGATTGCAAACGAGCTAGAAAATGTAGGAAAAAGGCAGAAAAGTATTTCCGGCGACACCCTACAGTTCATAATTTTAATACTGTAAAAATAAACAACGCAAAGGCTAGACGTACATTTAAACAGAGTAAACGTCAGTCCTGGAGACATTATGTATCTAAAATTAATTCACGCACACCAATATCAAAGGTGTGGAACATGATCCAAAGAATTAAGGGCAAAGGTTCCAAATCTACTGTTCATCATCTCAAGGATGGTGACAATATATTAACTGGTAAGTCTGACATTGCCAATAAGCTTGGTGACACTCTCGCCAAACACTCTTCTTCGTCGAATTACGTCCCTGAATTTCAACACTATCAGAAACAACAGGAGAAGAAAAGAATAAATTTTAACTCAGACAATGGCGAAGACTATAATGAATTATTTTCATTACATGAGCTACACACTGCCCTTGCGCAAGCTCATGATACAGCAACAGGAGCTGATAACATACACTATCAGCTCTTGAAGCATTTACCGGAATCATGTTTGGAAACACTTCTAAATATTTTTGACACAATATGGACTTCAGGGAATTTCCCAACTTCCTGGCGTGATGCCATTGTAGTCCCTATTCCAAAACCTGGCAAGGATCATACTGATCCGTCTAATTATAGACCAATCTCTTTAACGAGTTGTGTCTGTAAAACCATGGAAAGAATGGTGAATAATAGATTAACTTGGTATCTTGAAACCAATAACCTGATATCAAATATCCAATGTGGTTTCAGGAAAAATCGTAGTACCATTGATCATTTGGTACGTTTAGAATCCTTTGTCAAAAATGCTATAGTAAATAAACAACATGCTGTATCAATTTTCTTTGATCTTGAGAAAGCTTATGATACAACCTGGAAGCATGGCATTTTGAGGGATTTACATGATTTTGGTTTAAGAGGCCGTTTGCCTCTTTTTATATCACAGTTTTTAAAAGACAGGCAATTTCAAGTCCGAGTGGGTTCATCCCTGTCTGACCATTATAATCAGGATCAGGGTGTGCCGCAAGGCAGTATTTTGTCTGTCACATTGTTTAGTATAAAGATAAATAGTTTATCAAAAGTTTTAAATGATTCAATTGATGGATCATTATTTGTGGATGATTTTAATATCTCTTGTCGCGGTAAAAATATGCATACTATTGAACGACAACTGCAGTTGTGTTTAAATAAAATAAATAAATGGTGTCTTGAAAATGGCTTTAAATTTTCTAAGTCAAAAACTAATTGTATACACTTTTGTAGGAAATATAGGCCTCATACGGACCCAGAACTATTTTTAAATGGTATTCCCATTAAAGTTGTCAAGGAGGCCAAGTTCTTGGGTCTAATTTTCGACTCCCATTTGACTTTCCTTCCACATATCAAATCCCTAAAAACTAAATGCCTGAAGGCACTCGATTTATTGAAAGTCGTGTCTAATTCAAGGTGGGGAGGGGATCAAGCTACGCTCCTACACCTATACAGATCACTTGTCCGCTCGAAGCTTGATTATGGCTCCATCGTATATGGTGGAGCCTGTAAAAGCAACCTGAAACTCTTAGATTCAGTCCACCATCAAGGTCTGAGACTTTGTCTTGGGTCCTTTAGAACTTCTCCTGTTGACAGTCTTTCTGTCGAGGCAGACGAACCTTCTCTTAACCAACGCCGTATAAAATTATCATTACAATATATTACAAAATTATATTCTAACGAGTCTAATCCTGCATTTCACTGTGTCTTTAATCCTCTTTATGATGATTTGTATAACAAAAAACCTTCTCTTGTTCCGCCTCTTGGGCTCAGAATTAAGCCATTTATTGCTGCTGCCGGCATTGAGCTGGAAAATATAGCTCCTTCCCGTCTTCTTTCTTCTCCTCCTTGGCAATTGGTTAGGCCACAAGTTGACCTAACATTAACAGCATTTAAAAAAGCAGAAACTAGTGAATTACAATATAAACAAGAATATCATCAATTAAAAGTAAATATAATACATATAAATCCTTATTTACAGATGGATCCAAGGATGGTGGCGCGGTTGCATGTGCCACTGTCATTGGGTCCAAAACAATCTCTTCCAGATTACCCAATAACAGCTCTATTTTTACAGCAGAAGCTAACGCAATATTAACAGCTTTAAAATATATAAATACACACCCTACATATAAACAATACATAATCTTTTCAGATTCTCTTTCTTGCCTTCAGGCTATCAAAAATATTTCTTGCAAACATCCACTTTTAATCGAAATTATTGAATTGTACAATGAACTTGCTACTGGCCAATGCGACATCGTCTTTTGTTGGTTACCCAGCCACGTTGGCATTTCTGGGAATACAATGGCTGATCTTGCTGCTAAGGCAGCACTCAACAAATCTGTGACACCACTTCTAATTCCATACTCTGATTACAAAGCCAGCATTAGAACATACATCCGCGATCTGATGCAGAAGAAGTGGGACACCCAAGTAGGTATTAATAAATTACATGCAATAAAACCCTACATTGGTTACACCTACTTGGGTTGTCAGTCCAGATTTGAAGAGGTCATTATGCGACGATGTCGCATTGGCCATACCAGATATACTCATGAATATTTATTGAAAGGCGAAGATCCTCCGTTTTGTATCCCTTGTGATGAAAGAATCACAGTCAAGCATGTCCTGCTTGACTGTGTTGAATATTCCATCACAAGGGATATTTATTTCAAAGTAAAAACTATGAAGGATCTTTTTAGTCATATAAGTTCTCATTTAATTATTGCCTTTTTAAAAAAATTAGACTTGCTAACTGATTTGTAAATAGATATATATTTTATTATTGGTAGTTTAAATTAGTAACTGATATTGTTAGTGGCTGTACCCTCAAAGGGGGTTGAAGTATTGTAAAATTATTGTCCTCCTGAGAGGGTACGTAAGTCCCAAAACATTAAGTCAATTTAAGTGTACCAGGTTTTTAATCGTAGAGTATGTGTACTTTTAATTTATGGCTAGGTTTCTCTTCTGTCGCCAATGGCTGAAGGGATGGTGTAAATCCAGCTAGGGTCCATGCAGGAAGCAAATGTACTGTAAGTCCCCATGGTCCCTAGTATGGTGATCTACCTTCAGTTGTTGGCGATCTATTGCCTATTTTTATATTGTGCTGTCCCCTAAAGTTAAAATGTTTTAGATTTAATTACTAGTTTTACATGTATATCTGTGATATTCTAGTTGTTTTACTGTCCTTCGTCGGCAGGATTTATAATATCTGTATATATATTCTATTTAAATGTCAAATGTTCTCGTCACGATATGGCTTATTGCTGTGACGTCACGATATAGGCAGTCGCCCATAAATATGTTTCCGCCGATGTTCGACAGTTAAATCTTTATGGAACAAGCTACCACTCTCTACGATCGGACAACTCTTTGAAATCAAACTTAAAGACTCATATATTCTCGGCAGCCTACCTTAAATAAAGCCGGAATTATTTTACAAAAGATTTTGAAAGTTTTATTAGCGCTATACATATTTACATTTACATTCACATGATTGATTGATTGACAAGTGCCGTTTTCATGCCATTAACGTTGGAACTATCATGTTTGGGGATGGCTCAGTAAAGGTATCAGATGGGATCACTGCTGCTGGCAAACACCTGTACATGTTCTTCACTGACGTGCAACTGCAAGAACTACAATGACAATATCCTGGAGGCACTTGTGGTGCCAATTGCGCCCCAATCTGGACGTCTTGTGTCTCAGGATGGTATTGTTATGGAGTACTTTTAACGGGAGAACATAACTACCTTACCATAGCGAGCTTACCATGTCACCTATCGTGCATGTCTGGGATATATCCTTGGACAGCACATAAAATCTCGGTCACGGTCCCAAATTGAAATGAAAAAGTATTGTGGTGTATGGATTGCACTTTAAATTGCAGGGGTTTTCCCCTGCTCTTGCTTGATCCGTCACCGGACCTGATGCAATAGTAAGCCGTACTATATGCATGTGGGCAGTCTTCTCTCTGCTAGACAGACAGCAACAGTCCAGACTGACTGACTGAGTTTGGTTTTACGCCGCTTTTAGCAATATTCCAGCAACATCACGGCGGGGGACACCAGAAATGGGCGTCCAGAGAAGAAGTATTGAACTATGTTGACCTTACCACTTAGTTTGTGTTTCCTGCAGCAGTTGTGGGTTCCACGTTTTCCCGTGGAACAACGTGATAGTTGATAAGAAAGGGTAGTAGTTTCTACGTTGTCATTGTTTTCCAAGCAAACAATGCTGCTATTTCGATCTACATGTCCCTGCCCTTAGAATCTGTTAGCACAAGTAATTTATAAGACAGCGAATTCCGATGTTGGTAAAAGACAATAATGGCAAATGATGCCGTGCAGAGCTACCAGCATTCTCCTTGTTTATAACACTTGAGGAATCTTCTGTTTGCTGTTATCTGCTTGTGAATATGCATAAATGCAAAAGTGCATACATTCTTTCAAATACTCGCTTTCAAACATGCGCACATGCTGACTTTGTTTGGTAAACGACAGTGACTGCGTGGAACATGGTTGGAAAGTGAGCGAGCACCTCCTCGTGACGGACTCAAAATAACGCTCGCACAAGCTTTGTTTGTCAAAACTATCGGTCTGTTAGTAATGATTTGACACGGGCTAGCTGCTCTCACCCACAGGTCAAATATACACTAGCGATGACAATGTATACAGTGTCGCAAATTACGTTTCCAATAGACCAATTACGCCCAAGATCGCCCGGGAAGCGGTCATACAAGAATGACCACCCAAGCCAAGGACCGCTACATCCGGGCTGCTCACTTGCGTCATCGTCTTGCCACAGCAATGGACACTGCACAACACATCCCTGGTTTGATCGAGCGAGTGAGTTTGGTTTTTCGCCGCTTTTAGCAATATTCCAGCAATATCACGGTAGAGGGCAGCAAAAATAGGCTTCACACGTTGTGCCCACCTGGTTTGAGAAGAATGTCCGACCAAACTGTCAGAAATCGATTGCGTAAACTGGGTATTTGTCCAAGAAAGTCAGTCGTAGCCCCTGTTTCTAGAGACTTCCATCGGCGCAATCGCTTGCGGTGGTGTTGTAGAGTTCAGAACTGGAACCTTACAAACTGGAGGTGAGTCTGGTTCAGTGATCAATCACTATTCCTTCTTCACCGTCGAGATGGAAGACAGGGTATTTACCTTAGGAGAAATGAATGGTTTCCCCCTAGTTGCATTCGACAGACAGACAGACAGACATATAGACAGACAGATTTTATTTCTGTAATTTTAGCCAAAGGCCCATAATACAAAAATGCAGGCAAAATGGTACATCATATTGTACCTGCTTAGGTATCAGTACTGTGAATATAATTAATAAAACATTGTAATATCAGATTTGCTTCTTACTTTCTTTATATGACCGAGGAGACGTCCAAGACAAATCATTGTGTTTAAATTGCAAGAAATTAGCCTAATAGTGTTAACAAGTATACATGAAGGAAGGTATTCTTGTCTTCATATCTCTCACATATTAAGAGAACATGGAATTCATCCTCGACCAAATGTAAACCATTAGTATGACAATAAGTACAATCCCTGTCAGCATTATCGATGGTTTTATGCCTACCCAACTCACCCGCTAAACGGAAATTATTACACCTAAATTGAGAAATAACATGCTTGTAAAAATATGGAATATGTGCACTTAAGTATCTTTCTACATTCAACAATGACTTAAATTTACTGTGTACATTACATTTTGACGAATTATATACTATGGAATGCCAATCTTGACATAGACTATCATCCAACCTTTGTTTGAAAGTGATCATAAATTCACCTAATGCCATAAAATTGCTGGTATATTTACTAAATTTCAAAAACCCTTTACAGAAGTTTATTTGTAAACTTTCTCTGTCTACAGTATGAAAAGCCCCAAATCTCTGCCCCGTAAGAAAGGATATGACAAATAGCTGCATCAAAAATGTAAATATATCTAGACACGAAATTGCTCCAAATTTAGTTTGAAAATTACGCAATGACATACAAGCTTTTGTGCTTGAGCTGAGAGACAACACTGAGCCTTAGACCAGAGTAGAAGGATTTGCTAGTTTAATAGCATGGTATTATTCCCTCGATCCAAGGACATTCCAGTTAGACTTTGAACTTGCAGCCCACAATATTAGCCCAGAACCTCCGTGTGTGAATAATAAAGAAGTTACACATCCATATCAAGTATCTTGTATTACCCTACCAACTTCTGAATGGCTATCAAACATCCACGTTAATTTGCAGTAATTTGGATTGCTTTGAAAACATCGGACAAATTGTCCTGCTAATTGTAAATTGTATTAATTGCGTGAGTTGTTTTTTAGATTCACGCATCAATCTTCTCTAGTCGATTACAGGGGGCTGGAATGTAAATATATCAAATTAACAGTTTGCAAAACTAACTGGCTAAATATTTTGTTGAACAATGTTATGTGAAGACCGCGATCACTCTGATGGTTAGTGCAGAGTTTGTTCAACAACCTTTTTCGGAACACGTTTATAGTTTGAAATTGTATAGACTTTTTACCTTAGTAAATGTTGAGATTATTCTAGCAATGGCAAAGTGGGGTTGTTTAGTTTAGATTCAAATAAATCAAATGTGTGTTATTAACATCATATGTAATAGACATGACATGATTAAATATCGAGGTAAAAAACATAGAAACAGGATCAAATTGGATCTGTCACATTGCAAGATCCGAAAAGCATCCACTGCTGGGATACTTTATTAATATCATACAAGAACTACCAGGAATATTTTCAAATAACGGAATCTGATGGACATCCATGCTTCCTAATGCCCTACTGTTTAGGATGAAGAAATTCTGCCAGTCTGGACAGTAGCCCATTCCCGTCACGGTCGAGGGAGCTTGTAATGATCAGCTTGCAGCTAGGTTTCATAATTAGGTTAGGTCTACTAATGCCTACAGGGAAAAATAGCTACAGGGAATAATAGCTACAAAGTTTGTTGTGACAGCGATACGCTTACCTGCACACAAATGGACTGTACTGGTTAGTGTGCACTAATGCCTACAATGGGATTAGGGGAGTAGAGGGCAAAGAGCAATTAGCAGAGGCTATGCTTCATCTCACATGGTTGAAGGAAAGAAAAACATATTGAGGGATAAAACAAAGTGAGAAGGAAATGTTTAATTTATTGAGAGAGATTTTTCTTATTGAGAAGGAAATGCATTGCTTTAGAAAGCTTGTAACCAAAGTCTTCTTCGCTAACCATGGCAAACCCACAGAAAGTCGAGTACTTCACATCACAGAAAGGAGGACAGCAGATACTACTAGATGGCTACAGATACAGAATCAACAACACACGACAGACCTGCTTACACTGGAAGTGTGTTCATGGAGGCTGCCTTGGTAAGTGTACCACAGTCGGACAGTTTGTTTGAAATCAGTCCACACACAACCATCCACAGGAAGATCATGCAGCTCTGAAGATTGCCAGTGCTCTGCGATGACGGGTACAGACTTGAAACAACGCCAGTACCGACCATCTACGACGAGGAGATTTCAAGACTGGACCGAGATGAAGCAGCGATAGTCAAGTCCTTCTATTCAGTGAAGAGTAGACTCTTCAAGCTGAGACGAAAGATGATGCCGCCACTTCCCCCGACGCTCAGCGAGGTGAATCTACCAGACTGCTTCAATGGAACTTCTGATGGACTGTCCTTCCTTTGCATAGACGATGAAAACGCCAACAAGATCATCTGCTTCACCGCAAGTGACCGCCTAACCCTCCTTCAAGAAGTCGACACCCTCTACATGGACGGCACGTTCTACTCCTGTCCACCTCACTGGGATCAACTGTACATCATCCATGGACTAGTCGGAGGGAAGGATGCCTTCCATGACTACGTCACCAGCACCTGGGTGGATGACCATGTCAAGGTCCAGGTCGGATTATGGAACCACCAAGAGACCCGAGGCCTGAGGACGAACAATCATCTCGAGGGTTGGCATTCCCACCTCACGAGACTGTTCAGAGAGCTCATCCTAACATTTTCGCTTTGGTGAAAGTGCCACAGAAGTTGGAGAAAACTGAAAGGAACAAGTTGGTGCTGATGTCGCACGGCGCTGGCCCCCTTCCTGTAAGAGGATCTACATAAGATGTCGTATAAAATGTCATTTAAAAGTCTGTGTTTTGTTTTCCCTGTAGGCATTAGTGCACAATGAAGTGGGACCTACCACTTTAGTGAAAGGGTATAGGCAGTACAATTTGTAATCACTGGAGCGTAAAATTGTTTATTTAAGACTGTAGGCGTTATTCCCTGTAGGCGTTAGTAGACTCCACCCATAATTAGACTGTTGGCGAGAAACATCAGTCGCTCTGGATCAGTGCCCCTTTAAATGGTCGAACTTGCCGAAACTTGACACCAAATCAAGTATGCTTTTTTCGATGCCATATTTGACTACCTTCGTGGTTGAGCAAGCATAACATGCAGATAATGTTTTTTTCTTTTACTGGAGACAAGACCGACTTTTTGACTTGAAAGACATTAGGATTTGGCTATTAGAAAATGGCTAAGGAAAGAGAAATTTAGGGAATTTTGGAAAACACAATCTCAGAAAGTCGACCAGTGCTATGCTGTCCTGGTCGTGATGTTGTCAGTGTCGAGGTCGGGGATGGTGGGGTAGAACTGGAGGGGGAGGTACCTACAAGTGTGAGAACCCAAAATGGAATATAGTAAATATATCAAATCCTAATCTTGACTTCCTGTAACGAAAAACAAATAGTGCTGGAGTGTTCTTATCTACGAGCTGACTTACCCTCCAATATCTGGGTACGTTGTGCTGGACGCCTCGCGAAAA
This sequence comes from Haliotis rubra, assembly GCF_003918875.1. Lineage (NCBI taxonomy): Eukaryota > Metazoa > Mollusca > Gastropoda > Lepetellida > Haliotidae > Haliotis > Haliotis rubra. Next base: position 1,387,086 of record NW_025766337.1, on the reverse strand, counting down.
CACTGCGAACAAACCAGCAACACACTGCTGAATACTGCACGATGTTTGACGGGTAAGTGTTGATATATAGACACACAGTGATCTCCAGAACTACGCTACACCGTGACAGCCTTTAGCTCGAGTGACGCTCAATATGCAGTCGCTTAAATGCATCAACTCCCATAAAGAATACCACTAAGAAAGACCGTGCACAAAGAAAACAATATGACGGACACACTTAAGGCAGTGAGTCCATTCAATGTGCAGCAACACACTGTTCAATACAGTAAATGGGTGTATATACAAATCTAAGGAATCCAAGTCTTTGCAAGGCGTTTAGAGGTGATATTTCTTGTTCAGATCCGGACAAAGCCTTAACAGGTGCAGAGAATACACAGTACTCTCTGCTATGCTGTCAGTGTACAGTTTTAGGCGCTTGGTTTTGAGTACGAGCAACTTCAGAGGTGCAAGAAATCCTCTTACATAACTCCAGCTTCACTGGCTTCATATCTACCTTACCATAACTACAATTACATTTTGATTTTTAATACTTTTCATAAAATTAGCCCCATCTCTGAAAATCGTTCCTACGCCCCTGACATGTCTCATTCCTGACGCGTTTCCTTCTAAACACATATTCTGTTTTTTCTTAGCAAAACACATGTATTGTATATCTCATACTGATTATGTGTAATATGACAAGTTTCACAAACACCTGACATTGTCACAGTAAGTGAAATATTATGTTGCTTGGAAGTAGTGCATTTCCATACATTCCAAATGGTTCACATAAGGATTGGTATTGTTCGAGTCTATGCCCATAGGTGACTTAACACATAGAATGTGCTGCTGTTGGCGTGTGCAACTATGTCTTTATTTGCCAGATGTGTGGAAGGTATGGTCATAACTTGATGTATTTCTAAAATTCAACATGGTGCTTGACCATAAAAGTATAAATTCATTGTATGTTACAGTCCAACACAGGCCTGAAATGGATAGAAACAGAATTAACCATGCCTCAACTGTGTGTAACAAGGTTTAAAAGTGATGCATATGACAGGAGTATTTACACACATTGCAAACATGATCAAATGACATTGGGAATGTTTGCTTGTCGACACATCTCTTGAGTTCCAGACCTTTCAAATATATTTGACATCCTGAATATTTTTCTGACAGTCTTTGTATACAATGTAACCTGATATCAAACCCCAGTGCTGCCTGAGTTTCTATTTATGCATGTCATACGCCAGAACAGGTGAGGGAAAAATGGTGGCTAAGATTTTAATGGACAGCTGCCTTGTTCTGAGTCTGGTGTACCTACCTATCAAATGCCTTTGGACATAATACAACTAACGGATAGATACGATTTACAAGTATGGATTACATAATCTCAAAATTTGATAGGGGCACAATGTCTGTAATTATCATGACTTGGGATTTCAGAGAGCGTCCTTTGGTTGGTTGCATTGAGAGCATTCGGGACCCTATTAGTGGGGATTTCAAAAGGTTTTGTCATTTGACGTGATGACTGCATTTCCCAGATAGGACGCACCAGTTACCAGCATGTAAGCTCCCCTTGTCAGTTGTACCAAGTGTTCTCGTAGTTATTTTGGGGGGGTACACACATGCCTTGCTATTGAATTGGTTTGTTGTCTGCCGAACAGGTAGGGCAGGGTGACCTCGACCTCTTGTTGCATGTGACTCATTCCCTGTCTGGCAGATATATTGGAAAATTGTGGAAAATGAATATGTGGCTTTGTTAACTGCTGAACATTAGCGATGAATAGAACTGCATTTCTGACTATTGTGGCGGTCCTATTCATTACGTTGGACAACAAGAAAAGCGACACAAACATTACCCTAGATTTTATTGAAAGCTCGAATGTCGGATGTTTACCACATGTATAGATGTGAATGTGTGTTTGTAAATACGATAAGTTACTAAAGACTGAGACATAGGTCAAGGCTGCTACAAAGGTTTTACAATAAGATAGTAACTGTGTAGGTATCTTTATGAAACGCACATACGTCCTTGATTCAGAAGGAGGGAGGGAGAGATAGTTTGATGAACGCGTATTATAGTTTTAAGTACTGTGAAGAATCACACAATATTTACAGGTATATTCACGAAACGCACATGTGTCCTTGATTCAGAGAGAGGGAGAGAGAGCGATAGTTTGATGAGCGTGTATTATAGTTTTAAGTACTGTGAACAATCACACAATATTTACAGATTGAGAGAGACGTAGTTCTGTTCCCTAAGTGACAATATGTAGATTCCTTAGTATCGCCAGATAAAAGCAGGGGCAGATTGCAAAAGTGTTGAAGATTAATGTATCTAGTAAGTCGATTGAAGGCAGTATGCTCATCGCGATTAAAATTAAAATACATTACACAGCAAATCGAAAATTGTCGATCCTGATCCCCTTATCACATTAGTTACCGTGGTAGAAGCGTTTGTCTGATAGCATCTCGCCTTTGCTAAACTCTTTTAGCCTTGTATTATCGGTATTCTTTTCGACGTTATATTTCTGGGTTTCTTTGACAAACAAGTCAGGTTCTTGGGCACTGCTTCATGAATGCATAAAAACAAGGTTTTCAAGAGTTTCTAGTGCATCTAACACGTCTGCCAGTGTCTAGAGTAAAGTATATACCGGTATTGAATAGCAATACGTGTATTGAATATTTTCACTGTACACTGCGTTTGAGATACTGAAGTTTGTATCATACAAATGCCAACCTGCTGTATCATCTGTATATGGGCCGGAGGCCACACATGCGGAATAAACGATTGATTTATTGAATAGCAGACTGAGATTACGTAACTTGACGATCGGCAATTGTGATATTTACGGTTCCCGCTGTAAGATACAGCTTATGCAGAGACCAGTTGACAACAAGCATTGTGTTAATTGTCGATGATTAAATTTAAGCATTGGGTCTTACCTCCAATCAGTACTTTCACTCATACCATTAGGATGATTTTGACATGTATTCACTATCCTATCTCAAAGGTTACAAACATGTTGGACGTATAAATATCTGGGTTGGAATTGGTCTTCAGGGTCTTATCGGGTGGGCAGGCTTTCTAACTCGTTTGATGCATGTCATCGTATCCCATTTGTAAAATACGATGCGTATGCATGGTGTCAATCAGTGGATTGTCTGGCTCGATTATTTACAACACAGGACCAAAAGCCAGATAGTAAACCATTGAAGTAAACGTAAATACAGTAGGAAATACATGCTATGATTGGATTTATGTATGTTTCCAGAGATTTCCCAACTTCGGGCATATATTTCATACAAATCTATACCTTTGAAACATAGGCTCATCGTACATTTTCGTATGCAGAAACACCTCGTTCATGTATGCCATGACCGGATTGTCAGGTATTTCCAAACATGAATTGCAAAACAGATACCCCAGTAAATACATGATCATACAGTATTTCCAATGCATTCCTTTGAATTTCAGTGGGTGCTGAAATTTCCAAGTTTACTCGGGTTGGAGAAACACGTGTAAATTTTCAAATTTGCAAACGTTTACACGCCTTAGATATGTATGTATCATACCAGATTTCAGGGGTATGTAACTGAACGGTTAATTCATCGTCATGTTACCTGTGCTCAAGCAAGATGATGATATGTTTCCATCATCTGAATTACTTGGTTCCTGGAATTTTATGTTCACACATTTTAGTAAGTTTGAAATCGACGCCCACGTGACCTCATAATTCTTATCACCAAAAGAGCCTGACAAAGAAATCAGTATTACGCAAGCCAACACGCCTTATTAAGCTGCACTCGCTCTTGCTACCAGTATCAGTTACGTCTTGTCTGCGATGCTTGTGAGGTGTTTGTTTCGAGGGATCAAAAGGTTCAGTTTTGAACAAAGGGCGATAAGATGCCTGCCTCTTTGTCCTCTCAAGTGTCCCTAGCTGTCCGTATAGAATAGCACCTTTTCTCTCTTAGAGCACAGCCAAATATGCCACGCGTACCAACTCGTAATTTCTTAAATCTATTCAGCTCATTACTGTAAATTATTTTTGGGCAGTACATAATTGCAATGTTATTGCACTGCATGTGACCTCTCTTAATAGTCTCACAGGGCCGGAACCATGTCATTTCTCCTTCCGCTCAGCCTCTGCTGTAATAACGCCATACATCAGCTTTTAAGTTGTCCTCATTTGTTTCGATAAACTCAGATTGCGAAAGCAAATGTCACACAAGTAAATGTGATGTTGCACTGCTGTACCTTTACCCGTCGGAGAAGTCCTTCTCAAAAGATATATATTCCGTTGTTGAGAGCAGACCTATATGACTAGTGCTGCTAAACAACTCGTAGACCATCAGTCTTACATAGACGCAGACCTCGCATGTTCAAGTTCACATCTGATAGGGGCCGAAAATATTGATTCCGACATGAATGCAATATCTTATTGGGTTATTGTTTTCCTGAGGAAGTGGAGTGTCTTCTACAACATTGGAGATAAGTGTATCGCTGTCCTTCTGATATTCCCCCAAACGCAAGCTCGACCCATTTCAGGTACAATGTGTATGTTACAGAATAGTAGGGAATAGCCTGAAGACTTTTCAACTTTGACCAGGATTCTTCGAACTTGTAACAGTCGTTTGAGAAGATCAACAGAGAAAGGGGTAGTGCGCGATGTATCTGACAGAGGTATATAGAGATATAGAGAACGTTCGAAGTGCTGTTGGCCACCTTTCTCGCCGTCCCGTCCAGCATTTTAATGAGGATGCATGACCCCACTGGTCACCCATGACGCCTCAACTTCTTATCCAAGACAAGTTGGCGGGCCCTTCGAGCTAGTGCTGCTCGGGGTTCGGTAAGATCTTCATTGATGATAATTCGTGTCAACTGACAAGTTATGTGTTCTCCTAAGGTCCTCATATAGCTTCCCGTCTCGATTACGATTTGTGAATCTTAAATCTGAATCTTATGTGTGTTATTCAGAATGGTTGTATTGTATTCTCTCTTCAGAAACAGTTTTAAAAAGGAAGTAATAAAACTATGTTTTTCGATGGCAATGCTAGAAAATAAAACTTTATATATACAGTGTCACATACTCCACTTTCTGAATGAAAGCATGCATGAAATTATCTGCTGTGTCCATATATGAAAACAACCACAGGAATGTGGTTGATGTTTAAGAAATTATGTCCTGATCACGTGTCCTCGTTGATCATGGAGGGTCGGTTTGCTTGCCTAGTGGTTAAAGCGTTCGCTCGTGGATCCGGGTTCAATTTCCCACATTTGTATAATGTGTGAGGCCATCCCCGCGATATTGCTGGAACATTACTAAAAGTGGCGCAAACCATACTCACTCACTCACTCGTTGGTTACAGAGTAACAGCAAGCTACGAGATTCCTTCTTTTCGTTTATTTGCATATCTCCTTAAAGGCATTGTAACTCTTTAATCTTGTACGAAAACGCCTCTAGGTGATATATACATATATACACTTTTATTCCTCCATAGGCGAGTGCATAGAAATGCGATAATTCGATTAATCAGAGTTTATAATAAATTTATAATAAGTTTATATGAAATAGATATACAGAATTATTTTCTGTGTGGTTCATACACGGACATGGTCGACGGAACAATAGTCGGGGCTGCATGAAATACATGGACATTGTCGGTTATAATGGAGTGAGTGGGTGAGTTTAGCTTTACCCGCTTTCAGCAATATTCCGGCATTATCACGGCGGGAGACACCTAAAATGGGCTTCACACATTGTACCCATTAGGGGAATCGAACCCGGGTCTTTGGCGTGACGAGCGAACACTTTAACCACTTGGCTACCCCACCGCCCCCATAATGGCTGAACGTTTGTCAAGTTATATTTATCAATAATACCATTTGCAAGGCCTTGCATGTACTTGACTTTCATACTCGCAGGCATATAATAGATTGGACAGATTATTCATATCGGTCAACCCATTTCGATCGTCATTAAAAAGTCATTACTGCAAACCTTACACTAGTCTTTCATGTTGAATAGCTGTCTTTGAAACACAGAATGTATTCCGAGCTGATTTGCTATTCAGTCGCTTCACGTCCCACGCCCAGCGATGACACTGGCATTATGTGATCTGACAACGGAAAACAAATGGAAGTTCTTGTGCCTATTTACTATTTGAAGTGTAGCGTTTCTACACCTTTACACATGCTAAATGATTCATGAGAGTGGATAAAGGGAAACATTGCCTTTTTTAATTTAGTTTATAAACTACTGACTGTTTTTGCTATTTGCTCACTGATTACATGTTGTGACAACAACCATCTGTCGTCGTATATCTCATAAAGCGAGAGCGTGTAGTGAACGCCTGTGTTTGTTCGTGCTGGTGCCGGTCTTTGTGGTTATATCTGAACATGACGGGAACATGAATCTAATCAATGCCTTGTATGGTGTTTATGCATAAGTCCACGTTGAGTCACTCACTCAACAACGCTGGGAGTTTAAAAAACTCTTGTTACCTTTGATCGCACCGTGAATATCGAAGATATTCAGTTGCAGATGATATTGTGAAGCTATATAATTCATAACGCCATTCGTGTTGAACATGTAACGGATATTACTTCATACGTTTACACGCGCACCACCTCCTGTACAAACTTGACAGAGAACGGTTCTCTATGAACGGTTCTATGTTCATGATAAGTGTCTCTTACAGTAATATGTAATGTTAGGGTTTAGTACTACGGAAGCGTACGCGTAGTAGGGCCACGGTGAAAAAATAGGTTGGTCCCACGATCTCCTACGTACGACTTAATATCTCCTACGGAGCACTTGCTATCTCCTATGTAAGACATATTTTCGCCTACGTAGGACATAGGATGTAGGACATATTTTCCCCTACGTAGTGATTAATATCTCGTATACGTTGGAGATGAGCGATATATTGATAGACATTAATCTCAAATGGTCGACTTAAATCCCCAGACACGCAAACAATATATATGCATGTACGTATGTACGTAAGCACGTATGCACGTATGCATGCACGTATGCATGCATGCATGCACGTATGCACGCATGTATGCATGCACGCACGCACGCACGCACGCACGCATGTATGTATGTATGTATGTATGTATGTATGTATGCATGCATGCATGCATGTATAGTCTTTCTACTGCAGTATATCATTCGAGTATTCATGGTGCTGCACGTCCATGTGACCTCTTTGTTCTTATCACCAAAAGAGCCTGACAAAGAAAGCAGTACTACGCAAGCCAACACTCCTTATTAAGCTGCACTCGCTCTTGCTACCAGTATCAGTTACGTCTTGTCTGCGGTGTTGGCGAATTTTGTGATTCGAGGAATTAAAAGAATCAGTTTTGAACAAAGGGCGATGAGGTGCCTCTTTGTCCGCTCAAGTGTCCCTAGCTGTCCCAATAGACCATTCTTAGCCAATATGCATGACCTCGAGGTCAAATCGAAAGCGAGGCTTAAATAGGTTGACCCATACTTGAAAATGGCGACCTCGGAAAGGAGAGATTACTGCTGTAAGATCAGAAGAAGGCAGTGGTTGACGACAATACGGAGAGATCCTCGAAAATGATTCATAGTAAGTACAAAATAATTACGGCACATGGCATAGTCTAGATCTGCCGGGAAATGTACAACTGTTCCACTATGCAAAGTTTTAATATTTAGGACACATGTACAATGTGAATATCACACACACAGACACATTCAAACCTCACACACACATACACACATTGTCATGTTCAAAATCAGTGACCACCCCCCTAGTTCATATGTACACAATAGACCCCTCCCCCTGCCTCCCAAAACAAACTGGGAGACACCCCAACCCCAACAAACACGCACCTAAAATCATCATCACACCCCGTAGTCATAAATTATGAACGGTCCATTATATTATTTGTTTTAAAGCATATGGACATATGGAGACACTCTTGTCATGATGGCAAGGGAATTTTATTTGCAAACATTCTGTATCAGTGAAATTTGATTGGCTGCAAATCAAAGTAACATTTCAAGTACATGTATATGCAGGACACACACATGCTGTTAAAAAATCTTAAATATGTACTTTCAAAATTACTGCATGCTGACCAGTACTTCAGGGATACAGGACATATTACTGGACAATCTAATTACAACAACTGACACATATTTAGTGTTTAAATATCCATTTCAGATGCTGCAAATCAAGAGTCAGAGAGCATGTCACCAGCTCAGGAACCTCCCATAAGCAATCTACCACAGTCACCATCTCAGATACAGTAAGAATGTCAGACCGTATTAAGTTAATTTTGCCAACTGACATGGTTTTAAAGAATTTAATACAACTGAACTTTATAATGCTATGTTATTTACATACAAAAATATTCATTGCCCATACCGTCTAAAATATGAAATGATGTTAGCCTCTACTCCTTGATGTATATTTGTAATTCCAGAGATATATTTATTGTTTGTGTGGTCGAAGAGATAATAGTAATGCTTTACAATGCTTATATTACAGTGAAGCAGAGAGTGATACAGCTGCCACTGACCCCAGTCCTACATAGAACAACTCCATCAAAAACTACATGAACAGGGGAGGCAACTCAAGGAAAAGGTTGACAAAATAAAAGAATTGAACAGAAAACTTGAACTTGAAAAGTTTGGACTTTGTAAATTCATGTATGATGATAGAAAATGATTGAACAAATTACAATATTCCATCATTTCAAACATTGGCACTGATTAGCTGGAACTTTTTTATTTGTTGAATATCATCCCAGGTTTTGTGAAGTACCTTGCCCAAACAGCACAAGAATTGACAGACATGAATGTAAATGAAATTGTTTGGTGCTTTTGTGTTGTGTAAATGATGGATGAAAAAAAGAGACAGCTGTTATACATACACAGTGATCGATTTCATTAAAAAATAGAAAGGTATTTCATAATGGCATAGTTGTAGATGTATCTCATTTGCTGCTGTTTAATTACTAATTGATGAAAAAGAATGTATTTCATCCTGTTTGAAAAGAGTTAGTTGGGATCCAGAAAAACCAGGTAAGAGATTATGATACTGTGTAAGGGGAGAAAACTATGATAAATTATGAATTGATCCAGCTGTAATTGTTGCCATTCATGTCAGACTAATCTAAAAAAGATATTTCTATCAACATAAATATTGCACCCAATATATTTTCAATTTGCATCCTCTGAAAATTTTATTGTTATTCATCAGTGTTACAGTTGGAAGCTATTGTGAATGTGTCTATTGTTATTGGATTTTTAAGACACCATTTCAAAATAAAATTTTATTAACTGCACTCCAGGTGTTCGTTATTTATTTAGGTTAATTGTTTGCTGTAGTGTGAATCCTGTTATGCTAACCTGATAATATGTTCTCCTTAAAAAAGGTCTTCAGTTACAGTGGTGCAGAATAAATGCACAAGGTCTACAATAAATCAATGTTATGGTATAGTAACACAGTATTGAAAAGTGTTTCAAATATTCCATATGCAGGAACCATAAGTCCATTTCGGTAAAATACCTCCAAATCAGTCACGAAAGAAAAAAAATCATCCAGTTTTGTCTTGCACATTGTGTCCCACTCATGCTGATTGAATGAAATAGTTTCTACATGATGATGTGGCGATTCGTTTTTCCTTTGCGATTGTAACATGCAGCTACGCGCACATCGCCATCACCAGTAGTCCTGTACAACTGAAAATAAATGCGTGAATACATACCCTATATCTATAAAAAAAGAGTCGATAGGACAAACATTTCAATAGAAACAATACCAAGCAAATAATTTCATCACATGAATAATACAATTTTGTTTGGTCCAGATCCACTCGAGGAGAGCTATCTTGATCTGCATATTACTTATAATCTCGATTATACAGCTCAAGAATTAACAACACTACTCCCATGTGGAAGCGGATGATTTGAATCCATGTCAGGAAATACGTTTAGTGTTTTGCTTTTTTCATATGTTGATAAAGTAAACGTGATTGACTTCCCTTGGTAATATTTCCACTATTGTGACTTTAGAGTAGCTTCCCTTCATAAATGCTGCGCAACATGGTAAACGTAACCTAGATATCTAGGTCACATATGACTTATCGTGATGTGTTGTGAAGTACAGTAATTATTCACCCTTCAATCCGTGAATATGCTACAGAAACATTTGTGTAGCCCTTTCCCATTTATCTGCGATTTCCCTGAACTACATGACAGTTTCGTAATGTACCGTTCAAGGGAAATTTGAAGCCAGGAAGTAAACATTGAGATTGGTCGCCATTACGCGATTGTGTCCTTGCCACGTTTAGCCTCGTTTTGGTACAGATATGAATATTCATGAGGCCTCATTAAGAATGGTCTATTGAATAGCACTTTCTCTCTCTTAGAGCACAGCCAAATATGCCACGCGTACCAACTTGTAATTTCTTAAGTCTGTTCAGCTCACTACTGTAAAATACTTTTTGGCAGTGCATAATTGCAATATATACAAGTATACAATATATACCTTTCTTAATAGTCTCACAGTGCTGGAATCATGTCATTTCTCCTTCCGCTCAGCCTCTACTGTAATAACATACATACATCAGCTTTAAGTTGTCCACATTTGTTTCGATAAACTGAGATTGCGTATGACTATTACGTCCCAGTACTGCTAAACAACTCATAGACGCAGATCTCGCATGTTCAAGTTCACATCTGATAGGGGCCGAAAATATTGATTCCGGCATGTTATTGTTTTCCTTAGTAAGTGGAGTGCCTTCTACAACATTGGAGATAACTGTATCGGTGTCCTTCTGATATTCCCCCAAACGGAAGCTCGACCCATTTCAGGTACAATGTGTATGTTACAGAATAGTAGGGAACAGTCTTAAGACTTTTCAACTTTGACCAGGATTCTTCGAACTTGTAACAGTCGATTGAGAAGATCAAAAGAGAAAGGGGCAGTGCGCGATGTATCTGACGGACGTATATAGAGATATAGAGAACGTTCGAAGAATGTTACTGTATACATACATTTTATGTTTAAAAAAGTACCGTCAATCTGATAGCCAGAGATATTATTGTGGAAGATCGCAGTATGTATCATCATAAACGGCCCAAGATAAAAGGACATGTCATTCAACACCATGTTATATCCCTTCTATAGACACGGGGCATACAGGTAGGGCAAACACTTTCTTCTATAGGTATCTGCCGGTTTCACGCTACATACATGTATTCAGATAATTAAGACAACTAGAGACGCAAGTTTTCCTTCATCACACATATAATTATATAGATACCCAGTGATTAGTGATAGCGTTAGAGCAACTTATTAAATTTACAATAGACACTATCAACTGCAGTAGCACTGCCACACCCAGCATCGTATTTATTACTCTCTTACATAAGGTGAAATGTCACAGGGTTGTCATGGTAATGATAATTTGACATACTATTTATTGTCTTACTCTTTAATCATCGATTAGAATTTAAATCAGTTTTGAGGTCAGCATGTTAGGAGAAAAGAAACTGTAAAACGAAAAGTATTGTGATCGAATGTATTGGCCTTTGTAAAAGCAAGTTTCAAGCCACCTACATAAAAACCTGTTTTAATGATAAATATCTGCTAATCCGTGGCACGATTCCGACCATATCATGGGCATGTGTTTGTGAATCATAATCAAATAGTGATGTTACAAAGCGTCCATGCCGCGTCAACAACACATGCAAACGCACGAGAATTGCAATACGGGCCCCTACACCAATGATTCTCCGTGACCTGGAGACACATGTGATTGAGCGTATGTTGGGACGTAGTCTGTCATACAGACCCTGAAGCAAATATATCCAAGTCCACGCAAGTCTAGAAAATGTGCCAAGTCTAGATTTCCACAGAATGTCTCAGGGCTCCTTTTTATTATATTTTTCATTTTTACTATGAACATTTTTTCTGTAAAATATGTTCATTTCAGAGACTAGTTGTTCGTCTAGCAGGGACGGGTAGAAGACAAAAGATCAAATGGATACTCGTGCTGTTATACTTTTGAATCATATGTAAGGATATTGATATTATTTCCCCTTCCGCCCAGCCCTTACTGTAATGCTTACACCTTACAAGAAGCATGGCTAGATATTCCCAGGTTCAGCGTCCGTTATAAACTGCAGGAAAACTCACTGCAGGGTTCGGGCTACAGAGTAAACATACCAAATACCCACGACTGGTGGGACAAACAGTAACATTTACATCTTCCAACGCTAAATCGCAAGTGGTGAGGCAATACGCTAATTAATGAGGCGAATGGTCCTGTACCATGTTTGTGAAAAATCTATGATGCCTTTCAGGAAGTTGTTTTGTTTTGGTTTTTTGGGTTTTTTTATAATCTAATCAAGTCTAGCTATGTATGGCGTTAAGTCACTGCTTGAAGAAAGGCTCCTTTACAATTTTATTTGGTAAATATCCGTAGTTCACTGACTCAATCATATTGTCATATTGGAAAACACATGGCAACCTATACTTCATTGTGACTATGATTGAGGCATCATTGTAAAACACTAGGGTTATTTCCTTTGCGTTAACTGACAGGTTTCGGTGACCGTGTCAAATATTTGGAACTCCGGCCAAAGGTGATGTCATGCTGTCTGGAAATATGGCCTTTATGTAATGCTTTGGTAGCACTTAATGATAAGTGATTGTTAAATGTACATATGATGTTTTTAAAGGATAATCTCAGCTGACTCAGATGCTTTGCACATGTTTTTCCCCACTTGTTCCATACCCGTTAAAATAATTTTCTATATATGTCTGTAAGAAAATACTGTAAAGGAATACTGTAGCCCCAATATATAGATGTTGTTAGTCTGTGAATCTTTCAAATTACTTGGTCTTTTTTTTTCAGTGAAATCAAGTTTATCAAAGTAAAAATATTTTAAAGACACTAAGCGTCAGTCTTGATGTGCCTATGTCGGGAATTAAACACCTGCTTTTGACCTGACCACTAGCGTGCCCCATCATTCCTTGAGACTGTTAAAGAATATACATTGGTACATGTATTATACATTCAAGGTTGAACCCAGTTTTGTCACCATATATCCTTCAGTTTTTATGTTAGTGACATAATCTGCACACTGATAATGTAAACTGGTATATGAATAATTATTGTTTGCAATATTTACCCAATTTAGTTTTCTATTTATTTAGCAATTTTGAGTTCCTATTTCCTGGAAATTCTGTACGAAGGTACATTTAACAGTTCCACCCAATAACAGTAAAACATACAGATAATACGTTTCGGTACTTTGATAGAATAAGAAGTACGCATTATATTCCATGATATTGGGATGCCAAAATGATTAACATAATTGTATAACGTACAACAAATGAGACAGCAAAAAGCAAAAATGAAAACGCATGAGCAACATAAATGCTGTCAGGTAGTAAGCTTTTAATGATTAACGAAACTGCTTAGTTATCTAACTTTATGAACTAACTGCAATCACTAGAACTTTCTACAATCTACCAAAGAGATAAAAATTAAAATAGGTGTACATTTAAGAATTGAATGTCAGTTTGTGTGTTTGCACTGAAAAATGAACGATGTCAAAGCGGTGTTCAAACTGACATTCAATTCTTATAATTTCGCACTTTGAAGTTTACACATACGTTTTCCACCCACTTGTAGATGATCATTGTTTAGTGTGTTTTAATACCTGTAAAATGTTGTAATGCCATTCGGTTCAAGAACGTACGTATTGCAGCGATGTTTGTATACACAGCGATTTTTTTTACACAAGTATGAACGATTAGAGGGGTTCAAGAGTAATGAACCTTGAAATTTAGATCACATGACCGCTCTCTCAACCAACCAACGTTCGGGAATCTGTGTAAACTTGAAAGCACGAAAATATTATATTCTGTCGGGTAACTGAAATTTGAGATAACGTCCATATGGGATAATACCTGTATTCCGAATCAAAAAGAGGTCATACCAAGTATGTGCATGTGTACACATTTACAACAGTGATTTACACCGGGAATCATTAATACATTGTAATCATCTTTTTGAAAGTATAGATAATGAAATTTGTGAAGTTATGATCAGTCGGATAGCTCATACATGTGAGCACTAAAATTAGGGACCTAACATTAGGCATATATAAGAAGTGTACCTAAGGTCAGTTATTTAAACTTTAATGTAATTTCCATTACAAGTAGTTAATAAACGATATTACTTACTGATCAGAAAGACATATCAGTACTGACACCGACCCAACACCCGACCCTAGGCATACCCCATCCCACACCTTCTCCCTCTCACACACATGCACACACAATCCCTAACATACATATCGCTCTGGGCCTAGATTTCCGAAGCTCTCTTAGGGCTAAGACAGTCGTCAGTTAAGGTTAATGTATGGCACTTACGACTATCTTAGCGCTAAGAGAGCTTCGAAAATCTAGGCCCTGGCTCATAGACCCGATATTTGAACCTGTCAAACAGACACCATCAGGCCTACCATACAAACCGTGAACAAATCATCAAACCTGGACTCATATACACCAAAGCAGAACAAAAATCCCCAAAATAGGAAAATAAACTTCTCAAACTGCAACAATAACATGTAAAACCGAAACAAACGCCCTGTAATGGAGAACTAATCGTTTGAAATGGAAACAAAACTCGCGTATCAGCTACAAGAGCGCCCGTGAACGGTCGCCGAGCGTACAAAACGGCAGTCATAGCATCCAAAAACTGCAGTCATAGCATTCCGAAACAGCATAAACATTATCAAAGATGGCGGCGAGGGGAGACGAACGGGCTTTGGTCAATAATGTTTTTCGTTGAGTCTAATCTCGGAAATGTGATATCGGGATGTAGCGCAACAACCCCCTATTGTATGTTCATTCTTCTCAGTGTCAGGCTTGCAATTCTGCACAATGTGTATGTCAAGAAAGACACGCACGTTAATAGTGGTGCACAGTCATGGGTAGTCTGTCTCACAGTCCCTTAACCAAGTAATTTTCTCCCTGCAATGCTAAAACCTTAAATGAAGCAAGTCTAGATTTCCTCAGGTTCAGAATCTGTGGGGCTCCTGTTCAATTTACAAAATGTATATCGGTTAGTTTGTTACTATCGAAATTATATATATTTAGAGCCTAAGCATTAGTCTATGCCATGGATATCACTTCACCATGTGTTTCTAATTATCTTTGTACATTATGGCGTGGTCGGACGCGCTAACGAACCCTACGTGACAGTTATATTACCGAATCATTGAAATACATGTTAAAGCAGTGTCAATCTTGTAACACTCTATTTACCCATTACCAACCATTTACGCATGGACTAAATATATGACAAACCTAACCCTGGTCATACGAGATTTCAAAGGTATTGAAATGCATGTCCTACAATCACAGCATTTACATATGTTACACATGCTAGAAAACACACGAAAACAGTGGCCATATTTACACACCTGTGAAATACATGTAAATGCAGAGTTGAGTGTTCGTTTATTTTAACACCCCTTTGAATATGAGTAAATCTGACAGCCAGATGATACGTAGATTTCAAAAGTTGTTCAAATGGCCGTCAGATGAAACGTATATTTCTTAACGACGTAGTAAATTTGGGTAATGCAGTAATTTTGTGTGGTGCAGACCGCCGTCATATACACATTGAATATTGTCGAGTGCAACGTTATAGAACAAACTGACAAGCGAAATTACACACAATCACACACACGCACTCTCACACTCTCTCTCACACACACTCACACACACACACACGCACACGCACACACACACACACACACACACACACACACACACACACACACACACACACACACACACACACTGTCATAATATTGTTGCGGCCTGGGATTTACCCTCTATGTCAGTGAGAATAAAGGCTGCGGGTGTGAGGTCAACTCGTTTATTCTGAGGATTCAGTGGATATCAGTTGATATCAGTAGACACTCTGTAACAATAGTATTATCATAAGTTCAATTTCATTCATGGGTTAAGATACAAGCGTACATATTAAATCACACTATATTACATAACATCAATAAGCTTATGTTTACAGGTACATTACTATCTGTAATAATGCATACATCATATGCTCATACCATTACAAGTACACATACAAATATAGGTTTCTTACAAATGTGTTTTACCAAATTATGATATATCATCATGTAATGAAGTACATGATAACAGACAAGAATACAATATATTCAACAATAAGCAAATACATCACTTATGCATAAATAACGAAATAGATTATAACCTGCGTACCCTGTGGGTGACACGGGAGTGTTGTTACGGGCGGTCAACCCTCCGCATACTACAGGATTGTGATACCTGAGCCAAGCAAATATAACACATGAAAATATATACATATGTCACGTGACTGAGAATAGTTCAGACAACAATTAACATGTACAATACACATATCTACAAGGAAAGGTTTACTTCATTGTGATTTATATAAATTTGCATAATCCAATCACACTTACAATACAAAGTTATATATAAAATCATCACTCATACACACATTCTTGCATAAGAGTATTCATACATTTGTTAATTACACTATCAAATACTTTACTGAGAATGCTTACTTATGATACTTATTTATGTTATTTATTCATTAATAAACCATATAGCAATAATGTAATATAATTACTAACCTTGGAAGTAGATTATTGGTTATCTTGAATTGCTGTGCACATTAAGTACTGGTGACAAGTGCTGAGCACATCAGGTGAGGGTGACAAGTGCTGTGTGTGAAAATGGCTGATGACCTATCATTTGAAATAAGCCAATCCCAATCAACAAGGTGATCATTACAAATCACATACCTGACAGAAAGATAGAATAACCTAATTACCCTATGACCTTGTAATGGAATGATCCAAAGCAATCAGAGACCTGCATTAAGCACTTAAAACAATATTTGCCGACAACTGCTCATTGCGAACACAATGAACCTCTGTTGAACCCAAAACAACACAGGTGTATATACATTTTGATAAAAATAACGCAACACATGAAGTTAATATAAATGCTTTTATTTCACCCTATTACACTATAAACCACAAGTAACATTTAATAATATCTTGCATTGTTAATTAAGCATAAATAGAGATATTCAGGATCAAATTCAATAGTCATAGAAGAATCTAGCTTGGATATTGTTCTGTGAAAGAATATGTTTATCATGAAAAACTTAAACACAAACTGTTTGATAGGTTTGCTTGCTGCTATGTGGTAGGTTCCCATCTAAGCAGTATGCTTGGTGTTTGTAAATAATGTAAAAGGTCTGAACTAGACAAACCACAGATTGATAGAATGAACAACACCTTAGCTGCATGTTTCACTTCGTCATAGAAACAGCCTGACCACTTGATCCTAGGACCAGACAAACTACTGACACGTATTACAAGCAGCATGCCACAATGTATACAACAATAATAACACAAGCCCATTGAGAGTATTGGTACAACCACTTATTCCAATTAGGGACCTTGGACAGCTAGCAAAGGTGACTGGGGACTGATTTTGTTAGTGAGTACCATTAATTATATGGTCTCTGATGTTAGATAGGATATTCAACATGTACAATGTGTGAGGGTCAAGTTTAGTATCCCCATCATGACATGATCAGTTAACACCCTTTATGTGGTCTCTAAAATGTTTTGACTTTGAAAAGCATGTCAGCAATGGGGGTCAAAAGTCTGAAGGTGTTTTTGGTACATCATATTAGCACACCACTTTTGTTGATCCAACAAGCACGGTAAGAATCTGAAGATCTAAGGAAAATAGCCTGGGATTCGAGAGTGTGATCATAATACTCCACGACGCCTCAGAGAAGCGAAACATAGGTCCCTCATAAGTAAACATGCATGTCATTTCACAATGACTGGTCAAATATCTCCAACTGACCTACGTGTAAGCCTCATGCTTAATTAGCTTAACTAATGAAATATACTCACTTGAAACAGCTGTCAAGTCACTGCATCACTGAAGAACATCTCCAGACTACATCCATTGGTGATGCTTCATCCTGGCTGGGTGTCACTGTCAGGCTGTTTTTTTTACCAAGTTTTTGTCAAACCGGTGCAGATCACTAGATGTCAACCACTTTTGATCCACACACTTACTCGTGTATCCTTTCTGGACATGTTGTAATGTCTCTCATTCTTTGTCTCCCATAAGTATAAATAACATAGAGTATTTTGCAAGGCCATACAATGTTAAAGGTCGCGATAAGTTATATTCGATAAATGTCAATATTTTCAGCTGGAATATAGAGGGCGTTTCAAAGAAAACTTCCGCCAGGGGCAGATAACTCTCACCGTGTTTCACAACACACATCTGACTGATGTGTTAATGTGTTGTCAACGAACACACGTTTATTAGTCAGAAACAAGGGAACTTCAGGGATGGTGCGGGTTAAAAGAAGGTTGTCAAATAACGATATATTCTTGCTTCCATAGTAATTGTATTAAAAGCACTTTACTGTCGAGTAACGACTTTTTCTTACAGCAAGTTTAGTCCTGTTAATTATTTGTCCGACATAAAATAAATTCTGTGTTCAGCAGGTACCTCGTGTGTGAGGTAATGGCGGAGGATAACAATCAGCTACAGAACACCAAGGAGTATGATGTGTACCGCGCCGTTTCTAGCGCCATCAGCAGAGCCCATGGCGACTACGGCATGGGGTTCTTGAGAACATCCCTAAATGGTCAGTCAATCCATCTGCCATGGTCTGCAGAAATGTTTTAACACATACCAGGGTTAGAAAACTGTTTAAAGCACACGCAAAAGACTGCTTATGACCTTTTAAGCTACAAGCTAAATGAAATTTCAATAAGCAAAACCTTAAAGAATAATTCCAAAATCAGTAACGGTTATTTTTCACAACCATAACTAAACGTAATATGATAAGACACTACTTAAAACAGGGGAAAAGTGGTGAGGAATAAGTCCTGCACACTGGGCACCATATTTAATTTTTTTTATTTCCACTTTTTGGTTAGATTTGCATCCATTTTATAACAACAATACATACATGTGTATGTGCATATAAATGTACACAGGATTGTGGCTCATTTAAATGTCATATCTAATACATTACGCTGGATTGCTGAACAGTATATGTAGACTCGACTAAAGGTGTCATAGATGTACACAGGATTGTGATTCATGTAAATATCATATCTAAGACATTACACAGGGTTGCTAAAAGCATATGTAGAGACGACCAAAGGTGTCATAGATGTACACGGGATTGTGATTCATTTAAGTGTCACATATAAGACATTACACTGGGTTGCTGAATAGCATGTGTAGAGACGACCAAAAGGCATGAACGCTTGCTTGTTTACATTTTGAGAATGCTGTAAATTTTGTTGCTTGGTAGTATCTATATATTTCTTGATGTAAAGGTTTGAAATTTGGTTTGATTTTCCTAATAGTATATCTGTAAGGCATAAGTTGTTATAAGAATAATTGCATTCAAAGCATTATTATTCATACCCTTAAATCCAAATAATACATTCTCTTCATTGAATTCAATGTTTCCTTCACTATATTTTGCAAGCCATTCTGAAAGTTTTCTCCATATGAGTTTGGCATATTGACAGGTATATAAAACATGTACAATGGTTTCAAGTGGATCATTACATAAAGAATATGCTGGGGATTCAATGTATCCCATCTTAAATAACAAGTTATTGGTACTCAATATGATATGAATGATTTTAAACTGAAACCCTCTTCATTCACTACTTTGTGTACATCGTTTTACCATAAGATTAATATTCTTCCACTCTGTACCCTAGTACTATTTTAGCAGTGTTTTGAACTTTGTAAAAGTTGGGTCTAATATACTTAGCCTTGTTTATTGCTTATTATTGACATGTTATAAAGCAGAATGGGTCTAGAACTGGGTTCAACACAAGGATTGGTGTTGTATAAAAATTATCACACTGATTTTCTGACTCCCCCATAAGTCAGAAAGTCTGTTTTGATATTATATCTTTTTACAAAGTTTTTATGATCATATATTTTTCCATCATCATCAATCATATCTCTAAAATATGTTACACCCTTTTTATGCCATTGCTGTAGATATATAGGTTCACTCCCAATTCTAATAGCATTGTTATACCAAATAGATTTTGACATGTTCTCTTCATCACTTCTGTTTTCACCATTATCACAGCTGTACATGTATGTTGACCTTGAGGAGAGTACCTCCTTCCAAAACCTATCATGGATGTGGGGAGTAATCTTCTCTGTAATGTAATTGGAATCTGCTAAATAAAGTACATTTAAATCAATGATATATTCTGAGACCAGCTTTGTCCAGATGACATTGCTATAGATTAACCTTGTAATCCAACTCAGTTTTTTGAGCTGCTATAACAGTTTTTACATCAGGAACACTTATACCACCATATTTAGGTGGTAACTGCATAATATTTCTTGGGATTTTCTCAATTTTACCCTTCCAACATTCTCTTCCCACCGAGGTTACTTGTCATATCTTCCTACGAACCTCTGTTCTAGTACGTCCCTTTCATGGTGTGAGTGTTCAGGATTCGTGATTGGCTGCAATGAGATTTTGCGACGTTGTTTCAAAAGTGACCATTCGCAAGGCCTCAGTAATTACCGTATGCTTTGGGAAAACTAGAACCTCTTCCCCTGCGCGATGTGCAAACGTTTCGCCTAGACGGATTTCACTCATGTAATGGCGGATCAATGGAGTCTCCATTGACAATGGACAAGCTAGCCATTAAATGTTTTGTGTGTCACATCAACACAAATCCCCGGCAGAGGAGGGATATTTGTGGCCCCACATTTGCTTGTATTGGTCAAGTTGGATCTAAGTCGATGTAACACGTTTTCTGATTGGATAGAAAGAAGGAAGATAATTCGTATTGCGACTTTTTGCTGCTAGGGGATTTTATGAGAACCGGGAAATATGGCCGTATTAGACCAGATGTTTGTAGGAAGATATGACAAGCAATCTCTGTCGGAAGAGAATGCCATCCCAAATGAATTGGTAACACTTCTTTTTTAAAATCTTCCACTGTTTTTTCAGAGGGTCTAGGGATACTACTATACAAATGGTTACAATTTTTCCTTATCCTGACTCATGCTTATTGCTTGTCTTCTTCTTCTGGCGAACCTAGTGGAACACTTGTATCTCCCAATTGAAGTTCCCTTCAATAAAAAATCACTCATTAGTACTGACCACGAGTTACCTCCCTTCCACAAGCGCGGGAACGAGGGCGCCACCTGAACCCATGTGCCTCACTCTCTCCTTCTTCGCCCAGTGAGCTGGTCGTGAGAGCGCCTGTGTCTCCCAACACACTATATCCTTTTAGTTTAGTACCTCTTATACTTAGTATAGAGGTGTAACTATTATCCTTATTCAACTTGCATTGATTATTAATGGTGTTTCTGCTGTTTATTCACGGTTCGCCGTGATTGTTCAGTAGTTTACGTTAATGAGAATCTGCACAGATTGTAAACTACGTTATTCCGCTACTGATCCACATTTAAAATGCCCTAGTTGCATTACTCCATGTTCTTTTGTTTCTCGTTGTAAATTATGTATTAATTTACCAATTTCTGCCTTTGATAAATATTTATGTTCCGTTTTTAGACGGAAGGCAGATAAATCTTGCAAACAATCTTCAGTCATGGCTATTAGATCAGAAGCTAATATTCCCTGTCAATGTTGACTGACGACCCGCCACCGGCTGGTGGCATGCCTGAGTTCCCTCGGGAGAATAGCGTGGGACGCAGTCCGCTATGTCCAAGCAGCGACCTGCATCTCAAGACCTGCCGTCTTCTCAGTCTAAGACTAGGAAAACGTCCATATCATCACATACGTTTCGAACCCTAGGTCTACAGCTACGTCAAAAGGGAAATCTACAAAATCTAATAATTTTGCCTCCGATAGTTTACCTATCACAGAATTATCTTTATATGATGATGACATTCCGATTATCATTCCAGATGCTCGTCATAAGAAACGTCTTGTTTCTGCGACTGTTACCTCAGCGCAGATTAGCACACAACCGGAGATGCCGACACTATCACCAGAAATTTTATCTGAGGGTCCCGTCACCTCTGCAGAGAGACATCCCTCATCAACGCAGACCGCTTCAGACGACTTGATCAACCAGATAATGAGGGTGATGGAAGACCGCTACGGCTTACAGAGGCCTCAGAGCAACCGGCCTCAGAGCCCACCCCATATCAAGTCATACAGGGCCTCAGAGCCGGCCTTGGCTTCGCGTAGGGCCTCTGAGCCCATAGACGCACCTCCACGAAGGGCAACCCTGCCCGGAGTGAGCTCTTTGCATAAGGTATCCCAGGCCGCCTCCGTGAAGGAGCTAGAGCCTCACCTTTTGCAAGAGGCTTCGCGGAGAAGGAGCGCTTCGCCGAGCACGCACCTTGTCATGCACGAAGGGCGTTCGCGAAGCAAGCGCTCATATGTCGATACGGACACTGACTCGATACATTCGCGAAGGTCGCGAAGGCTAAGTGGCTCCAGTTCTTCATCGCCTAGAAGATCTACATCGCCTAGAAGAGCTTCGTGAAGCCCCCAGCGTTCGCGAAGCCCCCAACGTTCGGAAGATATAGTAGAGTTCGCGAAGTCCCCAGCGTTCGCGGAGGGTGTCTCCTCCAAGGTCTCCTTACACTAGCCACTCGTCAGTCCGTTCATCACAGTCCTCTCATAGATCTTCCTATAGATCTAGGACTCCGACATGTGACCCTACGTCAAAAGAGGAGGAAAGTATCATTTTCTCAGATGCTGAGATTAGATACTGGATGGTGAATGAGTTACAACGTGTTTTTTTCATCGAAGAACGAGAATTCAACTCAGACTTACGTCATGAAGAATGATGATGTAGACTATTTCACCTTACCTCCTATTGATCCGATTGCAGCGGTACCAACTAATCTGGATACAGCCTGCTCTAAATCTTCGGAAGCCCAAACGCAGATCTGCAGACAATTCTATTACGGAATTGAACAGCAACCTTGTTACAGCGAATAAAACTCATATCGTCAACGATTTCTGAGAAGAAATATGTACAACAAGTTCAGCTTTAATTCTACAATTATGACGATACATTCATGTATACAGTCTACAAGTTGACAACTTGCAAGTTTTATTAAACCTTTATATAAGGAAGTCGGAATTATCTTCAAGACTGAAGTTACTTTCACGACAGCCAGGAAAATAACCTACCCAGCATTAATATTATAGAGCGAGGTATTTCGCGCCGGAGGTTTCGCACGTTTACCATTAACCCTCGAAACACGTGGTTACTCGGGTAACTTCGGGAAGCTACGGTGAAGACCGACGATTGTTCTAATATCAACGACGGCACTATATTATACAAGGTTCCTTTTCCTGCTACACCGGTGACATCACAGCGCGGGTACTCTACAGAATCAAAATGCCTTGTTCTGATTGGACCGCGATGGACAACGCCCTACACAGAGGTCGAGCATAGTTCACAGTTCAAGACTTAGGTTGCAAGTGACAACATTATCTCAGTGAGCATCGTCAAGGACTTCGCAGCGAATTTTCCTCGACGACTGTATACAAGTGGATCCAAATCCACAGCGTCTCAGACTACAGTTGAATTTCATCATCAAGACCAAGAGATTGAATGTTTGCGCAAGCGTCTCCTTAGTAGAGCCGGAATCGAAAACACATCTGTACGTAGACGCGTCACTACAAGGTTGGGGAGCCCACCTTACCGGCAGGACAGCCTCAGGTCTATGGAGCAATCAAGAGAGCAAATGTCACATAATCTGCTAGAGATGCAAGCAGTTATAAACGCCATAAGTCACTGGAGCAACCTACTACAGAACGCTCAGATAATGGTTCACACAGACAATTCAACACTGGCGTTTTTTTATGTGAACAAACAAGGTTCAACTAGGTCACAGAACCTACTGACTCGATGTTTCAGACTGTTCGATCGAATCGACAATCTAAACATAGACGTCAGTACTTGCCACATTCCAGGAGCATAGAATGTATTAGCAGACGCTCTCTCTGGGCTACACCTACCGTCGCCGACAGAATGGATGCTCCACACACAGGGAAATAGGATCTCCTCTGATAGACCTATTCACCACTCGGTTCAACAAGCAACTGACAACATTCGTATCGCCAGTGCCAGACCCACTAGCATGGGCAACAGACACACTAAGCAAGTCTTACAGAAAATCAGTCAAATGCAGAGCCTCCATCTGATTTGGTCACGCCCTACTGGCTAGCGAGAACTTGGTTTCCAGATCTCATACAAGAAATCGGAAAACTAATTCTTCAGCTCCCACAACGCTCCAATCTATTGATACATCTGCCCACCAAACAAGTGCACGATACACCAGAAGCATTCCAACTTCACGTATGGATTGTATCAAGGCATGTCTGAATAAGAGGTTATTCTGCCAGAGCGGCTACAGCGGTCACGCTTGCACGACATAACTCGACTCGTAACTTATACGATGACAAATGGCACAGTTTTGTCAATTACGCTGCTAAGAAAGGATTTACAACCAGATATGCTACACATCCTCAAGTGGCAGATTTCTTATGTTATCTACGTTAAACTAAGAATCTAAAAGGCTCAACCTTGTCCATTTATCTGGCAGCTATAAGTTCTGTCATACTATGAGAGCGGGCGTCAAGTTGACAAAACGCCAGAGTTACTCGGTTTGTTACAAGCGTTCCGATTGGAGGATTAGAAACGGAAGTTTCACGCTCCAGCTTGGGATCTAATATAATGCTCCAACACCTCACTAGTGAGGTTTTTTTGAACCATCGCTATCTACATCGTTTGAATCACTGACCCACAAAACCTTGATCCTGTTAGCACTAGCTACGGCCACCAGGATGTCAGATTCACGCACTGGATTACGAGAGAACACGCTTTGATGATTTTCATAACATAGCTCATCTGGGACTTCGCTGGGATTTTATAGGGAAAACCAACTGCCAGGTCAACCAGACAGATTATTCCACGTCCCAGCTCTCTCATCCATACTTGGACCGCATGATACGATGGATCTATCACTATGCCCAGTTCGTACACTGAAAATATATCTCCAACGATCCAAATAGAGCAGGGGATATTCAAGAGATTATTTATCCCTATATCTACAGCTACGCAGACGGAAGTCTTACGTACTACTATCTCTATCTGGATCAGAACTGTCATACTACGTGCCTACAAGGCTGTAGGACGCGACCCTCCAAGAGCTTCTAATCCTCACGAAATTAGAGCGCTAGCCTCAACTCTCGCTCTACATGGGAATTGTTCGTTGAATACCATAATGGAGGGATGTTTCTGGAGATCCGATATGGTGTTTGCCAACCACTATCTCAGAGATATCACCACCAAGGAAGTCTCAGGTATCCACCGTTTCGGTCCCATGGTCCTCGCTCAACAGTTGACAGTTCCACGGAGAAGATAAGTCTATCTTACAGATTTTATGCTTATCGTATGACAGTACTAATAGATACATGATATCTATATATTTTGCTTAAGTTTAATTTATTATCTTAAGCTCAGTACTATGGTGTTTATATCATACTATATATAAGCTAACAACTCTACGGAGTTTGTTATTATATATTTAGCTTAAGTTAATCATATCTTAAGCTCAATTCTATGGTTACATTATAATGTATTAGCTAACAAACTCTACAGAGTTTTTGCTATTATATATTTTGCTTAAGTTTCATCATATCTTAAGCATTATGGTTACATTATAACATGTATTAGCTAACAAACTCTACGGAGTTTTTGGCTATTATATATGTAGCTTAAGTTAATTCATATCTTAAGCTCAGTACTATGTTTATATCATATAAGTATATTAGCTAACAAACTCTAAAGAGTTTTTTGCTATTATATATTTAGCTTAAGTTTCATCATATCTTAAGCATTATGGGTACATTATAAAATGTATTAGCTAACAAACTCTACGGAGTTTTTGGCTATTATATATGTAGCTTAAGTTAATTCATATCTTAAGCTCAGTACTATGTTTATATCATAAGTATATTAGCTAACAAACTCTAAAGAGTTTTTTGCTATTATATATTTAGCTTAAGTTTCATCATATCTTAAGCATTATGGTTACATTATAAAATGTATTAGCTAACAAACTCTACGGAGTTTTTTTGCTATTATATATGTAGCTTAAGTTTATTCATATCTTAAGCTCAGTACTATATTTTATCATATAAGTATCTTAGCTAACAAACTCTAAGAGTTTTTAGCTATTATATATTTAGCTTAAGTTTCATCATATCTTAAGCATTATGGTTACATTATAAAATGTTTTAGCTAACGAACTCTACGGAGTTGTTTTGGCTATTTAGGTAGCTCAAGTTAATTATATCTTAAGCACAGTACTATACTCATATCATAAAGTATATTAGCTAATAAACTCTAGGGAGTCTTTTGCTGTTATACGGTACTGTGATTCTATATCATACTATATATATGCCTACAACTCTTAGGAGTTCTACTATTATACATATGTTCAGCTTAAGTTTCAATCCTTAAGCTCAGTCATATGTTCAGTTCATGACATGTATTAGTTAACAAACTCTCAGTAATTGGTTACTATTATACAGCTTAAGTTATAGTTATATCTTAAGCACAGTTATATTATAGCTTATATATATGCATATTGTAAGCTTAATACTTTGGTTCATTATAAAAGTATTCACTATAAACTATCAAGAGTTTATACTATCACATTAATGGCTTCAGCTTACTTAATGTTATATATACTTTTATTATATTCAGTAAATTGTAATAACCCTTATATGGCAGCTGATAAGTTAACAGCAGGAATTCTTCAGTTCAGTGCCTTTATGAAGTTCCCATAGGGTTATTGCAATCATCTCAGTTCAAATCACTAATTAGTAAAATCCAAAGTATATATAATCCCACCTCCTTATCCGTAGGATTCTACAAGCAATAAGCATGAGTCAGGATAAGGAAAAATATGAAATTTTTAGAGTAAAATTAATATTTTATACTTATCCTGACTCATGCTTATTGCTTGTCTTCTTCTTCTGGCGAACCTAGTGGAACACTTGTATCTCCCAATTGAAGTTCCCTTCAATAAAAAATCACTCATTAGTACTGACCACGAGTTACCTCCCTTCCACAAGCGCGGGAACGAGGGCGCCACCTGAACCCATGTGCCTCACTCTCTCCTCATATACTGAGCCCAACACCTGAATTTCCAGGGAAATCCAAAGTGTTATGTGGGGAGGATGGGAGGGCTTACCTCATGAGTCAGGATAAGTATAAAATATTAATTTTACTCTAAAAATTTCATTTTTGGAAGTAGTAGTGACTTCAATACAACATGTCTTCCCAACAGTGTTAGGGTTCTTTTCGTCCACATTGCCATTTTTGTTTCAATTTTCTCAAAGTTTTTGTTATAATTCAATTCTGTCATATTATCTAAGTCAACGTCAAATTCTATACCAAGTAATCTAAACTGAGTCTGTGACCAGTCCGTTTCCCACTCTTGACAGAGCTTATACCTTGTTCTCTTTTTTGACTCAATCCAAAGCAGTTTAGTTTTGTCAGCATTAACCTTTAATCCAGAAAATCTTGCAACAGAAGATAAAGTATTCATTGTTAATACAACACACTTGATATGGATGTGCAACTTCTGCATTATTTACACACGACTTTTTTACTTGCCCCTTCATCAGGTGAATGCATGTGATGAAGGGGAAACGTCGTGTGTAAATAATAAAGAAGTTGCACATCCATATCAAGTGTGTTGCATTACCCTACCAACTTCTAAATGCCTATCAAACATCGTATTCATTGTTGCGTAGAGGCTGTTGTCTGATCCGTTAGAGTTAGTGTATACACACCCTACACACTGCAGGTAGTGTAGTATCATCTGCAGACTGGGCAAGAAGAGGTAGTAGGTTTCCCATATGTATACCATGTATATTTCCATTACTTCTGATCATATTTGCTAGTATCTCTGCACACAGTATAAATATATATGGTGATATTGGGATATTGCAACATATGTTGTACACACACTCTGTAGTATCTTCTTTTTATTGGTATCTGGGGCGGTGGGGTAGCCCAGTGGTTAAAGCGTTGGCTCGTCACGCCGAAGACCCGGGTTCGAATCCCCACATGGGTACAATTTGTGAAGCCCATTTCTGGTGTCCCCCGCCGTGATGTTGCTGGAATATTGTTAAAAGCGGCGTAAAACCAAATTCAGTCAGTCAGTTTAATTGGTATCCAATTTCAATATTCACATTATTCAGGGTTTTTTGTCCATTTTTTCAAGGTCTTTAATTCACATGTAACACCTACACTGCCTACCGCTTTACTAGATTTCTCAGTTTTCTTTTTGTCAGGACTTATCCCCGATTCCTCACTACGTTCCCCTTCACACTTCTGTTTTAAGTAGTTTGTTATCATATTATTTGAAATAATGTTCAATCATAAATACCAATTTGACAAATTACACGTAGTTGCTAAGCTCCGCCATCATTGAATCGGAAAACCCTGATGTTATACTAAGCATGTGATTGGCTATAAGTTCCATAGATTATATTTTCAGAATTCATTGTTAATTATCTTCAATAAATAGAGTGAAGTAAGTCCAAACTGAGTATGACGATGTTTATAAATATACGACCATTTTCATAACTCCAAACTGAGTATGATTGACAATGGTTTTATAGGTCCATTTTCATAATTTTTCTGATTTAAATCAACAAAAACATGGGATGCTGATACAGTCTGCCTTTATTAAAAAATTTAACACAATTATGAACATACTATTACCTCACCCCACGCCTCCCGTGAGAAGATGATAATGAACTTATTGAGAGTTGTTAAAATGGCCACAATTATCATTAGGATTCAGCTGTCAGAAGCTGCTTGTGATAATTAAAGCTATCTGGATATACACAGATGTTGAATTTCACCAGTCATATTCACATTTCAGTGAAATATCTCAACATTGGAACAGGAATGGCATTTATTCGAATCAGACGAGGAGCTCAGCATCTCTTGCAGACAGCACTTGCATTTGTCAAGAAAATTGGCAACATCAGTGTTAGTGTGAGAACGCTGCACGTTGCAGGTAATATAACAATTTGTTCATTACACTCAACCTTCATGGAATAGCTTTCACAGGATCGAATATTGTGGCAAGTTATGTTTAGTATTTGTCATTGTGGCCAGGATATTTGACATGGGGGCAACTGTAGAAAGTGATATTAGCATAAGACAAAATATTATGGATGTCAACTCATTCTTTATTGTATGCACAACGTTTCAGGGCTATTCCTTGCCCTTTTGTCATTCACCTGACGAAGGGGCAAGAAATAGCCCAGAAACGCTGTGTATACAATAAAGAAGTTGACATCCATAATATTTTGTCTTATACTTGAATACCAACTTCTATATGCCTGTGAAGAACCTCGTGATATTAGCACTATGACCGTCATATCTAGTGTAGACTTATACCCTATATAGCGTTCATTCTGTCCGTCCGTCCGTCCTGAAACTTTGTCCGGAGCATATCTCTTAAAGTTTACATGCTAGGTTCACCAAACTTCACACACATGTTAATCATTACCCATTGATGTGCCTTTTGCTATTTTAAAGTATTTCAGAATTTAGTTTTTTGGCTGTTTCCATGGAAACACGACTTAGGCTGTGACTATGAGGATGTCATCTTGTCCAGAGCAGATCTTCCAAACTATACATGATAGCTTCATCAAACTTGGTACACATATCAAGCATGATCCCTAGATGTGCCTTTTGGGGTTTAGATCCAGATATGAATTGTATTTTTTTCTGTTTCCATGGGAACACGACTTAGAGCCAGATGTGTTCAATTATTTTGTCCAGAGCATATCTCCTAAAGTTTACATGCTAGGTTCACCAAACTTCACACACAGGTTAATCATTACCCATTGATGTGCCTTTTGCTATTTTATAGTTTTTTCAGAATTTAGTTTTGTTGCTGTTTCCATGGAAACACGACTTAGGCTGTGACTATGAGGGTGTCATCTTGTCCGGAGCAGATCTTCCAAACTATACATGCTAGCTTCATCAAACTTGGTACACATATCAAGCATGATCCCTAGATGTGCCTTTTGGGGGGTAGATCCAGATATGAATTGTGTTTTTTGCTGTTTCCATGGGAACACGACTTAGAGCCAAATGTGTTCGATTATTTTGTCCAGACCATATCTCCTAAAGTTTACATGCTAGGTTCATGCTAGGTACGTGCAAAATGTATTTGATGGTTACCTGACCACGGCATATCATCGAAACTATACATGCTAGGTTCACCAAACTTAATACACAAGTTAGTCGTGACCCACAGATATGCCATGTGCTAAAAAATAGCAATCTTCATCTACGTCCATTGTGTGCAACATGAGACAGTCAAGTTCAATTGTATGTCAGGTTTCCACGGAAAACACAAAAAAATCTAGTTTCCATAAATTATTACCGTTATCAGTACATGCCAAAACTATTATCTAACATGTATATAAAGTTTAGTAGAGTCAAAGAGAAAGTCTTGTGAGCTGCTGATCCTTGTCACATTATATATATCAATATCAGTCATTTCCATGTCCCAAAGTGGGAAGCGGGGGTATGTGAGCTTTGCTCACTTCTACACTTGTTGTAGTAGTAGCGCAAAGTTTGCTCAGAACACAGAGGTGCATGGATTCATTCATGGGATTCAATTTTAGATTGGGATATTCCTTTCATTCAATACATTGCTGGCTGAATATATTACAGTTGGTACCTTTAGTTGTCACGATTGCTATTTGTGACAGTTGTCTTAGGCATTGGACAGAGTCGCCTCCCTTAATCGAAGCAGTAAACACTAATCACAGGTTTCAATCTCACGTTTGCCCTTACAGGGCCAGTACATCTCACGAGGTGCTAGTTCCAGTATGAAGCTTGTATGATCAGTACTGTACCAGTGCAGTTTGATTGAGGGTTTCACTAAAGAGGTGAACATATAAACTTGAGGGGCGATGGGGTAGCCTAGTGGTTAAAGTGTCCTCTCGTCGACGCTGAAGACCTGGGTTTTGATTCCGCATGTGGGTACAATGTGTGAAGCTCATTCCTTGTGTCCCCTGCCGTGATATTGCTGGAATATTGCTAAAAGTGGTGAAACTGAAACTATTGACAGGTGTCTTCCCAGATTAAGCTGAAACACTGTGATTTTCAGTACCGTTAGAAATGTGGTTTCAAACGGCTCCCCACACTCATTTATGAATCACTTTACGGGACATTGCTAAACATCAAACAGGACATTGATAAACATCAAACAGCCTCTGAAGCCACGATGGATTGTGTGTTGTACATGGTAGTCACTGGTTCTCCTTCTGTCACAGGGACAATCCGCTCCTGTCAGAAGTTCCTCATCAGATATCACAAACAGCATCTCCCAGACTTCCTCCAGCACTGCTCCACACCAGGTAAATATGAACTGTTTCACACTAGGTAAATACAACTGTTATACAGATTGTAAATAGTGTCACACCAGGTACATGTAAGCTGTTTAGGAGACGGTTAATACACAGTATCACATCAGGTGACCACACACTGCTCCACACTAGATAAATACACCTTGTCACACCAGGTACATATAAACTGCTGCACACTAGATAAATACACCTTGTCACACCAGGTACATATAAACTGCTGCACACTAGATAAATACACCTTGTCACACCAGGTAATTATAAAATAACTAGTCAAAGTAATATTCTTTTAAATCCTAAAAGTATTTTACTGTTGACAAGTTATGAAGTGTATATGGGGGAACAAACAATCTGAAAACATTTTCTTGCACAATTACATTTTTGGCCAATAGAAATATTAAAATTTTATGTTTTCAGCTGGTAAAATTCATTTTTATTTTTTTTCGTAATCTTGAAAAAATACGACCAGCAGATCCATTAAACAAGAAATAAAATTGGTCTGGCAGTACTAGTTCAACATGTTTCCGTGCTGGCAGTACTAGTTCAACATGTTTCCGTGCTGGCAGTACTAGTTCACTAGTTCAACATGTTTCCGTGCTGGCAGTACTAGTTCAACATGTTTCCGTGCTGGCAGTACTAGTTCAACATGTTTCCGTGCTGGCAGTACTAGTTCAACATGTTTCCGTACTGGCAGTACTAGTTCAACATGTTTCCGTACTGGCAGTACTAGTTCAACATGTTTCCGTGCTGGCAGTACTAGTTCAACATGTTTCCATGTTGGCAGTACTAGTTCAACATGTTTCCGTGCTGGCAGTACTAGTTCAACATGTTTCCATGCTGGCAGTACTAGTTCAACATGTTTCCGTGCTGGCAGTACTAGTTCAACATGTTTCCGTGCTGGCAGTACTAGTTCAACATGTTTCCATGCTGGCAGTACTAGTTCAACATGTTTCCGTGCTGGCAGTACTAGTTCAACATGTTTCCATGCTGGCAGTACTAGTTCAACATGTTTCCGTGCTGGCAGTACTAGTTCAACATGTTTCCATGCTGGCAGTACTAGTTCAACATGTTTCCTTGCTAGTGCTTGCTTCAAATGTCCTTGTTTCCCTTACAGAAGAGAAACTCCGGGTTCAGAGGTCCATCAAGATCGCCTGTGAGAAGGTGAACATGTACAAGTACCATTCTGAGAACCAGGGAATTGAGGAGGGAGAGGACCCCTGATGTCTGGAGAGTCTCAGCAGAGGGGACTCCTGATGTATGGGGAGTCTCAGCAGAGGGGACCCCTGATGTCTGGAGAGTCTCAGCAGAGAGGACTCCTGAAGTCTGGGGAATGTCAGCAGAGAGGACAGCTGATGTCTGGAGAGTCTCAGCAGAGAGGACAGCTGATGTCTGGAGAGTCTCAGCAGAGAGGACCCCTGATGTCTGGAGAGTATCAGCAGAGAGGACTCCTGATGTCTGGGGAATCTCAGCAGAGAGGACAGATGATGATTCAGCCTAGAACAGGGGACAGATGCTGATTCAGCCTTGAACAGGGGTACAGCTGATTCAGCCTAGAACAGGGGACAGATAATGATTCAGCCTAGAACAGGGGACAGACGCTGATTCAGCCTACAGCACTGAGATAAGCTTCTGATTCAGCCCAGAGCAGGGGACAGCTGATCATTCAGCCTTGAATATGGGGACGGATGCTGATCAGGCTAGAACATGGGAACAGTATTATTTCAGCTTAAGGACAGCATCTTGGTATGGGGAAGGACACATATTGCAAATCATCACAGATCATCATTCCGAAGGTATGCTAGGTTAGTAGGGCACTGTGCAGGTATTGTCCACAACCAACAGGTGGCAGAACAAGTCCACAGGAAACAGATCCCTTTGTCATGTAATGGAATTCGAAAACTGAAAAACATTAAAAGTGAACTAAACTGGCATAACTTGTTCTGTGTGAACTTTGGTCTTGTTGATACGATCTGAGAATGAGTTAGTTACCATGGTGACCAGATATCTGCATTTCCCAGGTTTTTCAAAATATATTTAGGTCATGTGCATGTGCTGAAAATTGTATTCTCTAAACAAGAATGTATATATTGACCATCAATATTTATTAAAGAGTGCCAGAAATTGGAAGATTATTGTTTTATTCCATAGAAATAATCTGAATGAGCTGTGACCAATCTGAATGGCAACCAGAGAGCTTGGTAGTCCTACCACTAGTCAACTGGGGCGGTGAGGTAGTCAGTGGTTAAAGTGATTGGTCGTCACACCAAAGATTCCTCACATGGGTACAATGTGTGAAAACCAATTTCTGGTGTCCCCAGCGTTGATATTGCTGGAATGTTGCTAAAAGCGGCCTAAATTCATAG
Organism: Haliotis rubra; assembly: GCF_003918875.1. NCBI lineage: Eukaryota > Metazoa > Mollusca > Gastropoda > Lepetellida > Haliotidae > Haliotis > Haliotis rubra. The sequence goes on along the minus strand of NW_025766337.1, from coordinate 1,353,156 downwards.
TCGCTCGCACTCACTAGTCAACTTCCATGGGATGCCTCGTCATATCATACAGAGTTTATTCAAACAATGTTATTCAGTTTCAATTTTTAGAATCTAGTGAACATGTAGAATGACAACTTTTATTGACAAAATCTCCTGTAATGTGAAATACTATTTATCCTATGTTAGCATGGGTTATACTGCTCACCATCAGAGGTCTGGACAGGTAGTGACATCTGTAGCAGATGTAGCACCATAGCCATGGAAACTCAACATGTGTGTGAAGTGAGCTGTGAGGGCTCTGTATGTTATTCTGACCAGTTTAGAATAAACACATTTATTTACAAACAATGAAAAGTCTGACACGTGATGTAATGATGTATCACTGTGCAGGAATGTTAGTGGAACGAAGGCATCTCGCTCTGGCAGCTAAGGGACACAACTCTTGCACAGCCCAGCTTGCTGCATACCACTACCTACATGATGAACAAGTTCCTGTGATCTCATTGTTCTCTTGGACACAATAGGATCTTTTCTCGTTAATTGTGTCAGTAAAACTAGAAATCATTTTGAGTTCACAACTGTTTATTATGCCTATGAAATGCTATACAAATAGAGAACAAGAAGCTGTTCAGTTTGAGTGTTGATCTTGACATTTGGTAAACACAGTACAATATTGTAACCTTAAGCTTGCATGTTTGGTAACACAGTACAACATTATAACCTTAAGCTTGCATGTTTGGTAAACACAGTACAAATTATAACCTTAAGCTTGCATGTTTGGTAAACACAGTACAACATTATAACCTTAAGCTTGCATGTTTGGTAAACACAGTACAACATTGTAACCTTAAGCTTGCATGTTTGGTAAACACAGTACAAATTATAACCTTAAGCTTGCATGTTTGGTAAACACAGTACAACATTATAACCTTAAGCTTGCATGTTTGGTAAACACAGTACAACATTATAACCTTAGGCTTGCATGTTTGGTAAACACAGTACAACATTGTAACCTTAAGCTTGCATGTTTGGTAAACACAGTACAACATTATAACCTTAAGCTTGCATGTTTGGTAAACACAGTACAACATTATAACCTTCAGCTTGCATGTTTGGTAAACACAGTTCAACATTATAACCTTAGGCTTGCATGTTTGGTAAACACAGTACAACATTGTAACCTTAAGCTTGCTTGTTTGGTAAACACAGTACAACATTGTAACCTTAAGCTTGCATGTTTGGTGAACACAGTACAACATAACCTTAGGCTTGCATGTTTGGTAAACACAGTACAACATTGTAACCTTAGGCTTGCATGTTTGGTAAACACAGTACAACATTATAACCTTAAGCTTGCATGTTTGGTAAACACAGTACAACATTGTAACCTTAAGCTTGCATGTTTGGTAAACACAGTACAAATTATAACCTTAAGCTTGCATGTTTGGTAAACACTGTACAACATTATAACCTTAAGCTTGCATGTTTGGTAACACAGTACAACATTGTAACCTTAAGCTTGGATGTTTGGTAAACACAGTATAACATTATAACCTTAGGCTTGCATGTTTGTTATGTGACAACTCTTAAGAATTTTTTCCCCACCTTGGAATTGCTGGTATATTGCTTAAAGCGATGTAAAATCTATCTCACTCACTCACTCTATACAGGGGGCATTGGCCTGGTTAAAGCTTTCGCTCGTCACGCGGAAAACCCAAGTTCGATTCCCCAAATGGGAACAATGAGTCAAGCCCATTTCTGGTGCTGGAATATTGCTAAAAGTGGTGTAAAACTATACTCACTCACTCTATACATGCCACATCAGCTGGCAATATTGGAATCTGTCCCTGGCAACATGACAGTAGGTACGATGCAACTTAGGAGTCGTCAGACTGAAAGAGTTGGTTGTTTGCATGTCAGGGAACATGACAGTAGGTACAAGGCAACTTAGGAGTCGTCAGACTGAAAGAGTTGGTTGTTGCATGTCAGGGAACATGACAGTATGTACGATGCAACTTAGGAGTCGTCAGACTGAAAGAGTTGGTTGTTGCATGTCAGGGAACATGACAGTATGTACGATGCAACTTAGGAGTCGTCAGACTGAAAGAGTTGGTTGTTGCATGTCAGGGAACATGACAGTATGTACGATGCAACTTAGGAGTCGTCAGACTGAAAGAGTTGGTTGTTGCATGTCAGGGAACATGACAGTAGGTACGATGCAACTTAGGAGTCGTGAGACTGAAAGAGTTGGTTGTTGCATGTCAGGGAACATGACAGTAGGTACGATGCAACTGAGGAGTCGTCAGACTGAAAGAGTTGGTTGTTGCATGTCAGGGAACATGACAGTATGTACGATGCAACTTAGGCGTCGTCAGACTGAAAGAGTTGGTTGTTGCATGTCAGGGAACATGACAGTATGTACGATGCAACTTAGGAGTCGTCAGACTGAAAGAGTTGGTTGTTGCATGTCAGGGGAACATGACAGTAGGTACGATGCAACTTAGGAGTCGTCAGACTGAAAGAGTTGGTTGTTGCATGTCAGGGAACATGACAGTATGTACGATGCAACTTAGGAGTCGTGAGACTGAAAGAGTTGGTTGTTGCATGTCAGGGAACATGACAGTAGGTACAAGGCAACTTAGGAGTCGTCAGACTGAAAGAGTTGGTTGTTGCATGTCAGGGAACATGACAGTAGGTACGATGCAACTTAGGAGTCGTCAGACTGAAAGAGTTGGTTGTTGCATGTCAGGGAACATGACAGTAGGTACGAGGCAACTTAGGAGTCGTGAGACTGAAAGAGTTGGTTGTTGCATTTCAGGGAACATGACAGTATGTACGATGCAACTTAGGAGTCGTCAGACTGAAAGAGTTGGTTGTTGCATGTCAGGGAACATGACAGTAGGTACGATGCAACTTAGGAGTCGTCAGACTGAAAGAGTTGGTTGTTGCATGTCAGGGAACATGACAGTAGGTACGAGGCAACTTAGGAGTCGTGAGACTGAAAGAGTTGGTTGTTGCATGTCAGGGAACATGACAGTAGGTACGATGCAACTTAGGAGTCGTGAGACTGAAAGAGTTGGTTGTTTGCATGTCAGGGAACATGACAGTATGTACGATGCAACCTAGGAGTCGTCAGACTGAAAGAGTTGGTTGTTTGCATGTCAGGGAACATGACAGTATGTACGGTGCAACCTAGGAGTCGTGAGACTGAAAGAGTTGGTTGTTGCATGTCAGGGAACATGACAGTATGTACGATGCAACTTAGGAGTCGTCAGACTGAAAGAGTTGGTTGTTTGCATGTCAGGGAACATGACAGTAGGTACGATGCAACTTAGGAGTCGTCAGACTGAAAGAGTTGGTTGTTGCATGTCAGGGAACATGACAGTATGTACGATGCAACTTAAGAGTCGTCAGACTGAAAGAGTTGGTTGTTGCATGTCAGGGAACATGACAGTAGGTACGATGCAACTTAGGAGTCGTCAGACTGAAAGAGTTGGTTGTTGCATGTCAGGGAACATGACAGTAGGTACGATGCAACTGAGGAGTCGTCAGACTGAAAGAGTTGGTTGTTGCATGTCAGGGAACATGACAGTATGTACGATGCAACTTAGGAGTCGTCAGACTGAAAGAGTTGGTTGTTGCATGTCAGGGAACATGACAGTATGTACGATGCAACTTAGGAGTCGTCAGACTGAAAGAGTTGGTTGTTGTATGTCAGGAACATGACAGTATGTACGATGCAACCTAGAGTCGTGAGACTGAAAGAGTTGGTTGTTGCATGTCAGGAACATGACAGTATGTACGATGCAACTTAGAGTCGTCAGACTGAAAGAGTTGGTTGTTGCATGTCAGGGAACATGACAGTAGGTACGATGCAACTTAGGAGTCGTCAGACTGAAAGAGTTGGTTGTTGCATGTCAGGAACATGACAGTATGTACGATGCAACTTAGGAGTCGTCAGACTGAAAGAGTTGGTTGTTGCATGTCAGGAACATGACAGTAGGTACAAGGCAACTTAGGAGTCGTGAGACTGAAAGAGTTGGTTGTTGCATGTCAGGAACATGACAGTAGGTACGATGCAACTTAGGAGTCGTCAGACTGAAAGAGTTGGTTGTTGCATGTCAGGAACATGACAGTAGGTACGAGGCAACTTAGGAGTCGTGAGACTGAAAGAGTTGGTTGTTGCATTTCAGGAACATGACAGTATGTACGATGCAACTTAGGAGTCGTCAGACTGAAAGAGTTGGTTGTTGCATGTCAGGGAACATGACAGTAGGTACGATGCAACTTAGGAGTCGTCAGACTGAAAGAGTTGGTTGTTGCATGTCAGGGAACATGACAGTAGGTACGAGGCAACTTAGGAGTCGTGAGACTGAAAGAGTTGGTTGTTGCATGTCAGGGAACATGACAGTAGGTACGATGCAACTTAGGAGTCGTGAGACTGAAAGAGTTGGTTGTTTGCATGTCAGGGAACATGACAGTATGTACGATGCAACCTAGGAGTCGTCAGACTGAAAGAGTTGGTTGTTTGCATGTCAGGGAACATGACAGTAGGTACGATGCAACCTAGGAGTCGTGAGACTGAAAGAGTTGGTTGTTGCATGTCAGGGAACATGACAGTAGGTACGATGCAACTTAGGAGTCGTCAGACTGAAAGAGTTGGTTGTTTGCATGTCAGGGAACATGACAGTAGGTACGATGCAACCTAGGAGTCGTCAGACTGAAAGAGTTGGTTGTTGCATGTCAGGGAACATGACAGTAGGTACGATGCAACTTAGGAGTCGTGAGACTGAAAGAGTTGGTTGTTGCATGTCAGGGAACATGACAGTAGGTACGATGCAACTGAGGAGTCGTCAAACTGAAAGAGTTGGTTGTTTGCATGTCAGGGAACATGACAGTATGTACGATGCAACCTAGGAGTCGTCAGACTGAAAGAGTTGGTTGTTTGCATGTCAGGGAACATGACAGTATGTACGATGCAACTTAGGAGTCGTCAGACTGAAAGAGTTGGTTGTTGCATGTCAGGGAACATGACAGTATGTACGATGCAACTTAGGAGTCGTCAGACTGAAAGAGTTGGTTGTTGCATGTCAGGGAACATGACAGTAGGTACGAGGCAACTTAGGAGTCGTCAGACTGAAAGAGTCGGTTGTTTGCATGTCAGGGAACAGTGAGAGTGTTGATTGTCGCCTAAAATATCCATCACTGGATTGTCTGGTCATATATCTGGAATACTGGCCAGTGAAATGATACACACAAAATGTAGCTTTATAAAGTTGAAAATATATGATTTTCAAAATGTATAAAAGTAAAAGCTAATATACTAGGCACATAAAAAAACTGTGCATACAAAAATTTAAAATCTAAATATATCAAACCTGTGTAGACACATAAGGATTTAAACTCAGAGATTAGTGACATGTATCAATGATGCATGCACGTGCCACGTTCCGTGACGTCAGTGGGTTCGTCCTTGAGACGTGCAATACGTTGTTGCACGTGCATTCCGGGAAAGAGAAACAGAGCAAATGAATGCCACACAATACTGTCACTTTGGAAATCTCAACCCCTGCCCTTGCGATCGTTCAAAAAATTAAACGGCTATTGAAACGCATAGCATGCCAAGGCTCACGTCTGCACAACGTCATGAGGCCATTGGGATGGTCCGTGGGGGAATGTCTCAACGACAAGTGGCTGCACATTTCCACTGCCACCGGAACACCATTTCTGCACTGGTGAGACGCTACCAGAACACAAATGACGTCATCGATCGGCCACGTTCTGGACGTCCATATGTAACAACGCCAAGACAAGACAGATGGATAAGGGTGACCCATCTTCGCCGCAGGTTTCAGACTGCAGTGATGACTGCCCGAACCATCCCAGGACTTTGCCGTATCCACCGAACACAGTTCGACGACGTTTACGTCATCACAGGATCAGACCAAGACGTCCCGCCATATGGCCTATCCTGACGCAACGTCATCGACAAGCTCGCCGAATGTGGTACCGAAATCATGTCCGCAGACCCTTGTTTTGGTTGAGAAATGTTGTTTTTACAGATGAGACCAGGTTTAACATTTCCCATAGTGATGGACGTCAACGTGCCTATAGACGCGTGGGAGAACGTTATGCACAGGCCTGTGTCTTGGAGAGGAATCTCTTTGGTGGTGGTTCCGTGATGATTTGGGGTGGAATAACAGCACGCCAAAGAACTCCTTTGGTGATTGTTCAGGGCAACCTAACTTGTATGGGCTATAGGGATCAGATTCTTCGACCTGTGGCAATTCCTTTTCTGCAACGTCATGGCCCCGGATTAACATTCCAACAGGACAATGCTCGCCCTCATACGGCAAGGGTTGCTATGGATTTCTTGCAACACCACAACGTTGACTTACTGCCTTGGCCTGCAAATTCACCGGATCTCTCCACGATAGAGCATGTTTGGGACGAGATGAATCGACGTCTACGCCGTCTTCCTCATCCACCAGATAACGTCTTTGACCTTGCAACAGACCTTGAGAGAGTCTGACATGACATCCCAAAAGCCTTCCTTGCACGTTTGATACGCTCTATGCGTCGTCGATGCACTGCTGTTCTCAATGCCGATGGTGGACATACCCGTTATTGAGCTTGTGACATGGTCGTTTGACCCGTCCCGCCTGTGGACTCGTGACGTCATTGTGATTGACTTTTCAATTGAAATTCTCCCAACTTGTTATAGTCTCATGATCCCTCCATTAAAGTTTATATGTACCTTTGACATTGTTATCATACTTATCAACTGGGATAATATTTTGACAATGCACAGTTTCTTTATGTGGCTAGTATATAATATATATCCACAGTGACATACAGATATTTGACATTACAATAAACACATTCTGAATCATGGCAGAAAACTAAACATCAACTACACCAAAAGACAAGCTAAACCAGAATGGGTGCTTGGTCACCTTTTCTTAGTATCGGGTGTGGTCTCTATATGGTGCTAGGTCACCTTACCTCAGTATCAGGTGTGGTCTCTATATGGTGCTAGGTCACCTTACCTCAGTATCGGGTGTGGTCTCCAAGAGGAAATGTTGCAGTATGGTCACGAGTGTCATCTTGGTGGCCAAGGTCGCTAGCCTCATTCCAGTACAGCTTTTGGGGCCAACACCAAATGGAAGATAATAGTAACTGTGAAGGTGGCCTCTGTTCTCTGGAAGAAACCTGGGAAAAAGACCTCATTGTTTAGAAATTCAAGATGGTAGTCAAAATTAATCCACACAAAAGTTTTTATTCCATTTCCAAGTGATTTCATCCAAAATAATCCGGGTATATTTTTAACAAACAACATACAGCATGAATGTGCATTATAATTATCAAATAAATGACAAGATGCATGTTCCTTTAGGGGCTACTCAACTTGGACAACAACAGCCTTGGTGGGACGTAGCATCTGTAGTTACTCCTGGGAACGGACAACACCGCGACAATCCAATACATCAATACAAATCTAAGACGTGGCTGTTAATGGGATGGGAAAGCCACACTAACTCGGTGCGCCTAGTGGCTGCAAGAGTATGCTCCCCAGGGAGTTGAGATTGATAATACGAAGTGCTGTTGAGACTGACATCCATTATGATTGAGGGAGAAAACAAAGCCCTTGTCAGCAGCCTAGCTGGAACTAGGCGCTATATAAATAGATTATGATGATAATAATAATAATAATAATCTCAAGGGAGAAGCTGATTTATCTTCACTTAAAGCTAATCACATCTTGTCAGCTGTATGTAAGCAGGAAGTCCCACGTGACATATCACAGATGTTCATTTGGTGAAACAAATCAGCATCGGTATGGTGTTGGATATGATCAATACAAGAAATGTAACCTGAGATTTGAAGCCATGACCAGCTAAAAGGGACAACTGCACACCTCCCTTACACAGCTTGATGTATGAAGTAGTCAGACTACGTGTTTCATTGTAACCTAAGGATGGGCTTGTTGGTCATAATATCACCACCTCCCTTACACAGCTTGATGTATGAAGTAGTCAGACTACGTGTTTCATTGTAACCTAAGGATGGGCTTGTTGGTCATAATATCACCACCTCCCTTACACAGCTTGATGTATGAAGTAGTCAGACTACGTGTTTCATTGTAACCTAACGATGAGCGTGTTGGTCATAATATCACCACCTCCCTTACACAGCTTGATGTAAGAAGCCGTCAGACTGTGTGTTTTATTGTAACCTAACGATGGGCTTGTTGGTCATAATATCACCACCTCCCTTACACAGCTTGATGTATGAAGCCGGCAGACTCAGTGACTCAGCGTTTCATTGAAACCAATCGATAAGCTTGTTGGTCATAATATCACCCACCTCCCTTACACAGCTTGATGTAAGTAACCGTCAGACTCAGTGACTCAGTGTTTCATTGAAACCCATCGATAAGCTTGTTGGTCCACATGTCAATCCCTGTATTCCAGTACAGGTGAGAATAAGTTGCAGTTAACATCAATACAGACCTGTCAGGGTGAAACGTCTCGGGCTCGGACCAGAACTCCGGGTCATGGTGCATGGCAAAGATGGGGAAACTGACACACATACCAGCCGTTATGTGGTAGCCTTTCACCGTGATGGCGTCTCGGGACCTGCGTCCAGTCCTGGACAATACGACACAGATATATACGCCATTACCTTGCAGTATCATCAGTATCACTGATTGTATGCATCGGATTGGTTAGAAGACGTTGCTACGCGAGGTGTGAAACACTGTAAAGATATCGCTGTAAGGGATATCACTGGTTTCTAAAATATCTGCTATTATTAGGCTGTATTTGTTAATTACAAATTTCAATGTTGGAGACACCAGGGTACACCCCACCCAGATAGACACCTGTTATCTTGCCTACCGAACTCAATGACACCCTGGTACACCCTGACCAAGACAGACACCCCACTCATCTACGGACACCAGGGTACACCCCCACCCAGACAGACATCCCACTCACCTGGTGACACACTGGTACACCCCCACCCAGATAGACATCCCACTCACCTGGTGACACACTGGTACACCCCCACCCAGATAGACATCCCACTCACCTGGTGACACCAGGGTACACCACACCCAGACAGACACCCCCCTCACCTGGTGACACACTGGTACACCACACCCAGACAGACATCCCACTCACCTGGTGGCAGCAGGGTACACCACACCCAGATAGACACCCCACTCACCTGGTGACACACTGGTACACCCCCACCCAGATAGACATCCCACTCACCTGGTGACACACTGGTACACCACACCAAGATAGACACCCCACTCACCTTGTGGCAGCAGGGTACACTACACCCAGATAGACATCCCACTCACCTGGTGGCAGCAGGGTACACTACACCCAGACAGACACCCCACTCACCTGGTGACAAACTGGTACACCACACCCAGATAGACATCCCACTCACCTGGTGACACACTGGTACACCAGACCAAGATAGACACCCCACTCACCTGGTGGCAGCAGGGTACACTACACCCAGACAGACATCCCACTCACCTGGTGGCAGCAGGGTACACTGGTACACCCCCACCAAGATAGACATCCCACTCACCTGGTGACACACTGGTACACCACACCCAGATAGACACCCCACTCACCTGGTGACAAACTGGTACACCACACCCAGATAGACACCCCACTCACCTGGTGACACACTGGTACACCACACCAAGATAGACATCCCACTCACCTGGTGGCAGCAGGGTACACCACGCCCAGATAGACACCCCACTCACCTGGTGACACACTGGTACACCACACCAAGATAGACACCCCACCCACCTGGTGACACCAGGGTATACCACGCCCAGATAGACACCCCACTCACCTGGTGACACACTGGTACACCACGCCCAGATAGACACCCCACTCACCTGGTGGCAGCAGGGTACACCACACCAAAATAGACACCCCACTCACCTGGTGACACACTGGTACACCACGCCCAGATAGACACCCCACTCACATGGTGGCAGCAGGGTACACCACACCCAGACAGACACCCCACTCACCTGGTGACACACTGGTACACTACACCCAGATAGACATCCCACTCACCTGGTGGCAGCAGGGTACACCCCACCCAGACAGACACCCCACTCACCTGGTGACACACTGGTACACCCCACCCAGACAGACAACCCACTCACCTGGTGACACACTGGTACACCACACCAAGATAGACACCCCACTCACCTGGTGGCGGCAGGGTACACCACACCCAAATAGACATCCAAATCACCTGGTGACACACTGGTACACCACACCCAGACAGACACCCCCCTCACCTGGTGCCAGCAGGGTACACCACACCCAGATAGACATCCCACTCACCTGGTGACACACTGGTACACCTCCTCCCAGATAGACATCCCACTCACCTGGTGACAGCAGGGTACACCCCACCCAGACAGACACCCCACTCACCTGGTGACAGCACGGCACACCCCCACCCAGACAGACACCCCACTCACCTGGTGACATCAGGGTACACCCCCACCCACACAGACACCCCACTCACCTGGTGACAGCAGGGTACATCCTGAGTGTCTCTGACAAAACCCTGTCAAGGTAGGGCAGCTTCCTTACATTGTCGTACGTAGGTAATTCCTTAAGGCATCATTTAGGTTTTAAACATTCATGAAAAACAAACACTGACTTTAAATAAAAGAAGTGGAAGGGATGTCACCAGGTACCTCAGCTCTTGTAACAACAAGCAGTACTTGTATGAGTCTCATCCTGTTCATCCAATGTTGTTGGTGGTTGTTTGTTGTTTAACACCGCACTCCGTAATATGTTTACTCTCTATGTTTACTCTCTATGTTTACTCAATGTATGTTAAACAGGCTGACTTGCTACCACTTCAGAAATAATGTCATCTTCTCAATGTCTGCTGATCTGATTGGACGGTTATTTTTAACCTTATGCAAATCTGGCTCAAACATAAGCTAAAGTGGCAAACTATTTCAAGGATTATCGAATAATGGAATGAACTCAACATGAAAGATCTGCAACAATATGGTTAACTGATATTTAAGGAACCAATAATTTTCCAATTTCTGTATCTATCTCCTCAAAAAGACGTTCCTGGCTCTCGGGATTGGTTGCTAGGAGATAGCAGCAAAAGGTCAAGGCCGTTGAGGTCGTATCATATCCAGCCAGTAAGAATATCACAGAGTTGGCAAGAACCTCCACATTGGTGAGCCATAGAACAGAATGAGTGAGTGGGTTTTTAGCCGCACTCAGCAATATTCCAAGTGTATGACGGCAGACTGAAAATAATCGAGTCTGGACCAGACAATCCAGTGATCAACAGCATGAACATCAATATACACAATTGGGATATGATGACATGTGTCAACCAAGTCAGTGAGTAAATAGCAAAGTGGAAGGTTAGTATTGAACGGTTGTAAGTTCTGCTCCAGAAAGGAGCATTACCACCAATCTCAGTCCAAGTCAAACTTGCTGCTTTGCCATTTCATGTTGTACTAAGGACAGAAATCAGATATGCTAGAATGCTTTACTCACCCGTACCAAGAACTTAGAAGACTTGATGTTGTTTAACTGACAAGACAATTCAGTGTTAACCCCTGTGGATATGTAGTCAGATGTTGGTGCAGTAAAGTATTGTACTAAAAGACCGGAGTTTACTGAGATTTGATATGCAAACATCGACACTCACCAGTCTGATCCAGTTCAGTAAATGTTATATAAAGACTAACGTTTTATAGTAGAGAATAAATACTTGTACCTCATTGGGCTGAGTCCCATCTGGGATTTGAAACCATAGTGACTCTCACAGAGAGGCAACACAGGAGTACCCAAACAACGTAATCTACACTGTATGTATATACTACTGAAACCATAGTGACTCTCACAGAGAGGCAACACAGGAGTACCCAAACAACGTAATCCAGACTACAGTTGTCAGCCTGTATTCTTGTGGAGGCTACGATGTATGAATGGCTTACGTAACTGTCTTTGTAAGCTGGCAGTTAGATGCCCTGAGAGTTTGAGTTCAAATCTCGTATGGATCTCTACTCTAAAAGTACTAGAATTCCCTTTAGAGAACCTCTCTCAGCTTAGACTAGTTTCTCTTAAAGGAAAGACAGAAGTTTGACTTGCATACACAACATAGTAATGAACGTCTTTTCTGGTTTTTGTCAAACTTTAAGGCAGAGTCCTTGAAATCACCTCCCTCTACAGTGTTCTCCAGCTTGTGAGACATCAGCATGACGTCAAGCATATCGCCGATATATCGCCGATGGCTTCTCATTATTCTCCTCTCCATTTAGAGATGTACAGTATGTAATGCTGATGTCACAATGACTGGATATCATGTAATGCTGATGTCACAATGACTGGATATCATGTAATGCTGATGTCACAATGACAGGATATCATGTAATACTGAAGTCACAATGACAGGATATCATGTAATGCTGATGTCACAATGACTGGATATCATGTAATGCTGATGTCACAATGACTGGATATCCTGTAATGCTGATGTCACAATGACAGGATATCATGTAATACTGAAGTCACAATGACAGGATATCATGTAATGCTGATGTCACAATGACAGTAATCATGTAATGCTGATGTCACAATGATAGGATATCATGTAATACTGATGTCACAATGACAGGATATGATGTATTGCTGATGTCACAATGACAAGATATCATGTAATACTGATGTCACAATGACAGGATATCATGTAATGCTGATGTCACAATGACAAGATATAATCTAATGCTGATGTCACAATGACAAGATATCATGTAATGCTGATGTCACAATGACAAGATATCATGTAATTCTGATGTCACAATGACTGGATATGATGTAATACTGATATCACAATGACAGGATATCATGTAATGCTGATATCACAATGACAGTTATCATGTAATGCTGATGTCACAATGATAGGATATCATGTAATACTGATGTCACAATGATAGGATATCATGTAATACTGATGTCACAATGACAAGATATGATGTAATACTGATGTCACAATGACAGGATATGAAGCAATGCTGATGTTACAATGACTGGATATCATGTAACGCTGATGTCACAATGACAGGATATCATGTAATGCTGATGTCACAATGACAGGATATCATGTAATGCTGATGTCACAATGATGATGTAATACTGATGTCACAATGACAGGATATCATGTAATGCTGATGTCACAATGACAGGATATCATGTAATGCTGATGTCACAATGACAGGATATCATGTAATGCTGATGTCACAATGATGATGTAATACTGATGTCACAATGACAGGATATCATGTAATGCTGATGTCACAATGACAGGATATCATGTAATGCTGATGTCACAAAGACAGGATATCATGTAATACTGATGTCACAATTACTGCATATGATGTAATACTGATGTCACAATGACAGGATATGATGTAATGCTGATGTCACAATGACTGGATATAATGTAATACTGATGTCACAATGACAGGATGTCATGTAATGCTGATGACACAATGAGAGGATATCATGTAATGCTGATGTCACAATCACAGGATATCATGTAATACTGATGTCACAACGGCAGGATATGATGTAATATTGATGTCACAATGACAGGATATGATGTAATACTGATGTCACAATGACAGGATGTCATGTAATGCTGATGACACAATGACAGGATATCATGTAATACTGATGTCACAATGACAGGATATCATGTAATACTGATGTCACAATGGCAGGATATCATGTAATACTGATGTGACAATGACAGGATATGATGTAAAACTGATGTCACAATGACAGGATGTCATGTAATGCTGATGTCACAATGACAGGATATCATGTAATGCTGATGTCACAATGACAGGATATCATGTAATGCTGATGTCACAATGACAGGATATCATGTAATGCTGATGTCACAATGATGATGTAATACTGATGTCACAATGACAGGATATCATGTAATACTGATGTCACAATGACAGGATATCATGTAATGCTGATGTCACAAAGACAGGATATCATGTAATACTGATGTCACAATTACTGCATATGATGTAATACTGATGTCACAATGACAGGATATCATGTAATGCTGATGTCACAATGACAGGATATGATGTAATACTGAAGTCACAATGACTGGATATAATGTAATACTGATGTCACAATGACAGGATGTCATGTAATACTGAAGTCACAATGACAGGATATCATGTAATACTGATGTCACAATGACAGGATATCATGTAATACTGGTGTCACAATGGCAGGATATGATGTAATACTGATGTCACAATGACAGGATATGATGTAAAACTGATGTCACAATGACAGGATGTCATGTAATGCTGATGACACAATGACAGGATATCATGTAATACTGATGTCACAATGACAGGATATCATGTAATGCTGACGTCACAATGACAGGATATCATGTAATGCTGATGTCACAATGACAGGATATCATGTAATTCTGATGTCACAATGACTGGATATGATGTAATACTGATATCACAATGACAGGATATCATGTAATGCTGATATCACAATGACAGTAATCATGTAATGCTGATGTCACAATGATAGGATATCATGTAATACTGATGTCACAATGACAGGATATGATGTATTGCTGATGTCACAATGACAAGATATCATGTAATACTGATGTCACAATGACAGGATATCATGTAATGCTGATGTCACAATGACAAGATATAATCTAATGCTGATGTCACAATGACAAGATATCATGTAATTCTGATGTCACAATGACAGGATATCATGTAATGCTGATATCACAATGACAGTTATCATGTAATGCTGATGTCACAATGATACGATATCATGTAATACTGATGTCACAATGATAGGATATCATGTAATACTGATGTCACAATGACAAGATATGATGTAATACTGATGTCACAATGACAGGATATGAAGCAATGCTGATGTTACAATGACTGGATATCATGTAACGCTGATGTCACAATGACAGGATATCATGTAATACTGATGTCACAATGACAGGATATCATGTAATGCTGATGTCACAATGATGATGTAATACTGATGTCACAATGACAGGATATCATGTAATGCTGATGTCACAATGACAGGATATCATGTAATGCTGATGTCACAATGACAGGATATCATGTAATGCTGATGTCACAATGATGATGTAATACTGATGTCACAATGACAGGATATCATGTAATGCTGATGTCACAATGACAGGATATCATGTAATGCTGATGTCACAAAGACAGGATATCATGTAATACTGATGACACAATTACTGCATATGATGTAATACTGATGTCACAATGACAGGATATGATGTAATGCTGATGTCACAATGACAGGATATCATGTAATACTGAAGTCACAATGACTGGATATAATGTAATACTGATGTCACAATGACAGGATGTCATGTAATGCTGATGACACAATGAGAGGATATCATGTAATACTGATGTCACAATGACAGGATATCATGTAATACTGATGTCACAATGGCAGGATATGATGTAATATTGATGTCACAATGACAGGATATGATGTAATACTGATGTCACAATGACAGGATGTCATGTAATACTGATGTCACAATGACAGGATATGATGTATTGCTGATGTCACAATGACAAGATATCATGTAATACTGATGTCACAATGACAGGATATCATGTAATGCTGATGTCACAATGACAGGATATCATGTAATGCTGATGTCACAAAGACAGGATATCATGTAATACTGATGACACAATTACTGCATATGATGTAATACTGATGTCACAATGACAGGATATGATGTAATGCTGATGTCACAATGACAGGATATGATGTAATACTGAAGTCACAATGACTGGATATAATGTAATACTGATGTCACAATGACAAGATGTCATGTAATGCTGATGACACAATGAGAGGATATCATGTAATACTGATGTCACAATCACAGGATATCATGTAATACTGATGTCACAATGGCAGGATATGATGTAATATTGATGTCACAATGACAGGATATGATGTAATACTGATGTCACAATGACAGGATGTCATGTAATACTGATGTCACAATGACAGGATATGATGTATTGCTGATGTCACAATGACAAGATATCATGTAATACTGATGTCACAATGACAGGATATCATGTAATGCTGATGTCACAATGACAAGATATAATCTAATGCTGATGTCACAATGACAAGATATCATGTAATTCTGATGTCACAATGACTGGATATGATGTAATACTGATATCACAATGACAGGATATCATGTAATGCTGATATCACAATGACAGGATATCATGTAATGCTGATGTCACAATGATAGGATATCATGTAATACTGATGTCACAATGATAGGATATCATGTAATACTGATGTCACAATGACAAGATATGATGTAATACTGATGTCACAATGACAGGATATGAAGCAATGCTGATGTTACAATGACTGGATATCATGTAACGCTGATGTCACAATGACAGGATATCATGTAATGCTGATGTCACAATGACAGGATATCATGTAATGCTGATGTCACAATGATGATGTAATACTGATGTCACAATGACAGGATATCATGTAATGCTGATGTCACAATGACAGGATATCATGTAATGCTGATGTCACAATGACAGGATATCATGTAATGCTGATGTCACAATGATGATGTAATACTGATGTCACAATCACAGGATATCATGTAATGCTGATGTCACAATGACAGGATATCATGTAATGCTGATGTCACAAAGACAGGATATCATGTAATACTGATGTCACAATTACTGCATATAATGTAATACTGATGTCACAATGACAGGATATGATGTAATGCTGATGTCACAATGACAGGATATGATGTAATACTGAAGTCACAATGACTGGATATAATGTAATACTGATGTCACAATGACAGGATGTCATGTAATGCTGATGACACAATGAGAGGATATCATGTAATACTGATGTCACAATCACAGGATATCATGTAATACTGATGTCACAATGGCAGGATATGATGTAATATTGATGTCACAATGACAGGATATGATGTAATACTGATGTCACAATGACAGGATGTCATGTAATGCTGATGACACAATGACAGGATATCATGTAATACTGATGTCACAATGACAGGATATCATGTAATACTGATGTCACAATGGCAGGATATGATGTAATACTGATGTGACAATGACAGGATATGATGTAAAACTGATGTCACAATGACAGGATGTCATGTAATGCTTATGTCACAATGACAGGATATCATGTAATGCTGATGTCACAATGACAGGATATCATGTAATGCTGATGTCACAATAACAGGATATCATGTAATGCTGATGTCACAATGATGATGTAATACTGATGTCACAATGACAGGATATCATATAATGCTGATGTCACAATGACAGGATATCATGTAATGCTGATGTCACAAAGACAGGATATCATGTAATACTGATGTCACAATTACTGCATATGATGTTATACTGATGTCACAATGACAGGATATGATGTAATGCTGATGTCACAATGACAGGATATGATGTAATACTGAAGTCACAATGACTGGATATAATGTAATACTGATGTCACAATGACAGGATGTCATGTAATGCTGATGTCACAATGACAGGATATCATCTAATACTGATGTCACAATGAGAGGATATCATGTAATACTGATGTCACAATGGCAGGATATGATGTAATACTGATATCACAATGACAGGATATGATGTAAAACTGATGTCACAATGACAGGATGTCATGCAATGCTGATGACACAATGACAGGATATCATGTAATACTGATGTCACAATGACAGGATATCATGTAATACTGATGTCACAATGACAGGTATCATGTAATGCTGATGTCACAATGACAAGATATCATGTAATGCTGATGTCACAATGACAGGATATCATGTAATGCTGATGTCACAATGACAGGATATCATGTAATTCTGATGTCACAATGACAGGATATCATGTAATGCTGATGTCACAATGACAGTATATAATCATGTTATGCTGATGTCACAATGACAGGATATGATGTAATACTGATGTCACAATGACTGGATATCATGTAATACTGATATCACAATGACAGGATATCATGTAATGCTGATATCACAATGACAGTTATCATGTAATGCTGATGTCACAATGATAGGATATCATGTAATATTGATGTCACAATGACAGGATATCATGTAATGCTGATGTCACAATGACAGTATATAATCATGTAATGCTGATGTCACAATGACAGGATATGATGTAATACTGATGTCACAATGATGATGTAATACTGATGTCACAATGACAGGATATCATGTAATACTGATGTCACAATTACTGCATATGATGTAATACTGATGTCACAATGACAGGATATGATGTAATGATGATATCACAATGACAGGATATGATGTTATGCTGATGTCACAATGACAGGATATGATGTAATACTGATGTCACAATGGCAGGATATGATGTAATATTGATGTCACAATGACAGGATATGATGTAATACTGATGTCACAATGACAGGATATGATGTAATACTGATGTCACAAAGACAGGATATGATGTAATACTGATGTCACAATGACCGGATATCATGTAATACTGATGTCACAGTGACCGATTATGATGTAATACTGATGTCACAATGACAGGATATGATGCAATAATGATGTCACAATGACAGGATATGATGCAATAATGATGTCACAATGAACAGATATGATGTAATAATTTCATCACAATGTCCAGATATGATGTAATATTGACGGCACAATGACGGATATGATGTAATAAAAAGTCATAAGTATAACTGACATAGAATCAATGTTTTTCACTATCTGCACCAGGTGCAACCAAGTTAATCAATCAGGTTGCACCATCAAAATACTGGCTGCTCGATACTAGCAACAATCCTATCACTGTCGATGACAGCAGATGATTCCTTATCAGCAGACCAAGTGCACTAGAGGAAGAGTCTCCTTCCCTCTACGTCCTGGCAGTGATGAGGCAGCGTAATAATTGTTCAACAACTATTCTCACTGTGTACGTTTCTAAGATTACCAGCTATTACGGTAATCTCTCCCACCTCCGAATCAATTATCTCAAGGTTTTGGTAGTGCTGTTGAAGGAACAACTAGTTGACTTCTACGGAACAACTGAAGTATACTTATAACTGAAGCATTGTTTTAGAGTGACTGCTGCAATAGATGCACGAATATTGGCAATGGGGTAACAGATGTAAAAGTTTCATCAGAATGAAACAGAACTTATGCATGGCATACCAGAAGAAACGAAACCAATTACAACATTTCATTACATTTTGTACAAAATTAGTAATCACCGTTAGATGTTTCAGCTTTCTGTGTGGTTGAAAAACAAGGGTACAATCAAATTTTAAAATAGTGCATTGTCTTTATTCAAACTAGAGCAGTAAAAATCTTTGTTACAAGGAACAAACGCATACACAGCTACACAAATTTAGTCCTACTTCAAATTTGGGCTATGAATATTAGTGACAAAAAACATTTCACAGTCTTAGGAAAACAGCCAGATGCAGAGTACATCGTATGATTGTATGACTATATCATAAACAAACAGTTACTATACCCAAAGTGAATAAAAGATCACGACCTGGAGCACTTACCGACTCCGATTTCCGCCTGGCCTCCACCACTCGGTTCATGTAACCAAAGAAGAACTTTCTGGGTGCCACTGACATAACCCCCACATCTAGAGCCTCAAACACATACTTCATGAAGGGGAACATCACTGAAACAATCAACACCCCCACATCTAGAGCCACAAACACATACTTCACGAAGGGGAACATCACTGAAACAATCAACACCCCCGCATCTAGAGCCTCAAACACGTACTTCATGAAGGGGAACATCACTGAAACAATCAACACCCCCCGCATCTAGAGCCTCAAACACGTACTTCGTGAAGGGGAACATCACTGAAACAATCAACACCCCTACATATAGAGCCTCAAACACTTACTTCATGAAGGGGAACATCACTGAAACAATCAACACCCCCACATCTAGAGCCTCAAATACGCACTTCATGAAGGGGAACATCACTGAAACAATCAACACCCCGACATCTAGAGCCTCAAACAAACACTTCATGAAGGGGAACATCACTGAAACAATCAACACCCCTACATATAGAGCCTCAAACAAACACTTCATGAAGGGGAACATCACTGAAACAATCAACACCCCCACATCTAGAGCCTCAAACAAACACTTCATGAAGGGGAACATCACTGAAACAATCAACACCCCTACATATAGAGCCTCAAACAAACACTTCATGAAGGGGAACATCACTGAAACAATCAACACCCCACATCTAGAGCCTCAAACACGCACTTCATGAAAGGGAACATCACTGAAACAATCAACACCCCCACATCTAGAGCCTCAAACAAACACTTCATGAAGGGGAACATCACTGAAACAATCAACACCCCCACATCTAGAGCCTCAAACACGCACTTCATGAAAGGGAACATCACTGAAACAATCAACACCCCCACATCTAGAGCCTCAAACAAATACTTCATGAAGGGGAACATCACTGAGACAATCAACACCCCCACATCTGGAGCCTCAAACAAACACTTCATGCAGGGGAACATCACTGAAACAATCAAAACCCCCACATCTAGAGCCTCAAACAAATACTTTATGAAGGGGAACATCCCTGAAACAATCAACACCCCCACATCTAGAGCCTCAAACACATACTTCATGAAGGGGAACATCACTGAAACAATCAACACCCCCACATCTAGAGCCACAAACACATACTTCACGAAGGGGAACATCACTGAAACAATCAACACCCCCGCATCTAGAGCCTCAAACACGTACTTCATGAAGGGGAACATCACTGAAACAATCAACACCCCCCGCATCTAGAGCCTCAAACACGTACTTCGTGAAGGGGAACATCACTGAAACAATCAACACCCCTACATATAGAGCCTCAAACACTTACTTCATGAAGGGGAACATCACTGAAACAATCAACACCCCCACATCTAGAGCCTCAAATACGCACTTCATGAAGGGGAACATCACTGAAACAATCAACACCCCCACATCTAGAGCCTCAAACACGCACTTCATGAAAGGGAACATCACTGAAACAATCAACACCCCCACATCTAGAGCCTCAAACAAATACTTCATGAAGGGGAACATCACTGAGACAATCAACACCCCCACATCTGGAGCCTCAAACAAACACTTCATGCAGGGGAACATCACTGAAACAATCAAAACCCCCACATCTAGAGCCTCAAACAAATACTTCATGAAGGGGAACATCACTGAAACAATCAACATCCCCACATCTAGAGCCTCAAACACATACTTCATGAAGGGAACATCACTGAAACAATCAACACCCCCACATCTGGTGCGTCAAACACATACTTCATGAAGGGGAACATCACTGAAACAATCAACACCCCCACATCTAGAGCCTCAAACACATACTTCATGAAGGGGAACATCACTGAAACAATCAACACCCCCACATCTAGAGCCTCAAACACATACTTCATGAAGGGGAACATCACTGAAACAATCAACATCCCCACATCTAGAGCCTCAAACACATACTTCATGAAGGGAACATCACTGAAACAATCAACACCCCCACATCTGGAGCGTCAAATACATACTTCATGAAGGGGAACATCACTGAAACAATCAACACCCCCACATCTAGAGCCTCAAACACATACTTCATGAAGGGGAACATCACTGAAACAATCAACATCCCCACATCTAGAGCCTCAAACACGTACTTCTTGAAGGGGAACATCACTGAAACAATTAACACCCCCACTTCTACAGCCTCAAACACAAACTTCATGAAGGGGAACATCACTAAAACAATCAACATCCCCACATCTGGAGCGTCAAACACGTACTTCATGAAGGGGAACATCGCTGAAACAATCAACATCCCCACATCTGGAGCGTCAAACACGTACTTTATGAAGGGGAACATCACTGAGACAATCAACACCCCCACATCTAGAGCCTCAAACACATACTTCATGAAGGGGAACATCACTGAAACAATCAACACCCCCACATCGAGAGCCTAAAACACGTACTTCGTGAAGGGGAACATCACTGAAACAATCAACACCCCCACTTCTAGAGCCTCAAACACATACTTCATGAAGGGGAACATCACTGAAACAATCAACACCCCCACATCAAGAGCCTCAAACACAAACTTCATGAAGGGGAACATCACTGAAACAATCAACACTCCACATCTGGAGCGTCAAACACGTACTTCATGAAGGGGAACATCCCTGAAACAATAAACACCCCCGCATCTAGAGCCTCAAACACGTACTTCATGAAGGAGAACATCACTGAAACAATCAACATCCCCACATCTAGAGCCTCAAACACGTACTTCATGAAGGGGAACATCACTGAAATAAACACTCAATCCCCACATTCACCATTACAATCCCCTTTTCAGTCGTCTCTTTCAACAGTCAAAAAGAACAAGGGGACCTATCACATCATATCAGACGAAATGCATTTGTTTAACACCGATTGGTTTATCTCTGACAACAGTGTAGTTAACACTGATTGGCTAGATCAGGACAACAGTGCTGATTGGCTAGTTCAGGACAACAGCGTGGTTAACACTGATTGGCTAGTTCAGGACAACAGTGTGGTAAACACCGATTGGCAGATCAGGACAACAGTGCTGATTGGCTAGTTCAGGACAACAGAGTGGTTAACACTGATTGGCTAGTTCAGGACAACAGCGTGGTAAACACTGATTGGCTAGTTCAGGACAATAGTGTGGTAAACACCGATTGGCAGATCAGGACAACAGTGCTGATTGGCTAGTTCAGGACAACAGAGTGGTTAACACTGATTGGGTAGTTCAGGACAATAGTTGGCTTAACACTGATTTGCTAGTTCAGGACAACAGTGTGGTTAACACTGATTGGCTAGTTCAGGACAATAGTTAGCTTAACACTGATTGGCTAGTTCAGGACAATAGTTGGCTTAACACTGATTGGCTAGTTCAGGACAATAGTTGGCTGAACACTGATTGGCTAGTTCAGGACAACAGAGTGGTTAAAACTGATTGGCTAGTTCAGGACAATAGTTGGCTTAAGACTGATTGGCTAGTTCAGGACAATAGTTGGCTTTACACTGATTGGGGTAGTACAGGACAATAGTTGGCTTAACACTGATTGGCTAGTTCAGTACAATAGTTAGCTTAACACTTTTTGGCTAGTTCAGGACAATAGCTGGCTTAACACTGATTGGCTAGTTCAGGACAATAGTTGGCTTAACACTGATTGGCTAGTTCAGGACAATAGTTGGCTTAACACTGATTGGGTAGTTCAGGACAATAGTTGGCTTAACACTGATTGGCTAGTTCAGTACAATAGTTGGCTCAACATTGATTGGCTAGTTCAGGACAATAGTTGGCTTAACACTGAATGGCTAGTTCAGGACAATAGTTAACTTAACACTGATTGGCTAGTTCAGGACAATAGTTGGCTTAACACTGATTGGCTAGTTCAGGACAATAGTTGGCTTAACACTGATTGGGTAGTTCAGGACAATAGTTGGCTTAATACTGATTGGCTAGTTCAGTACAATAGTTAGCTTAACACTTTTTGGCTAGTTCAGGACAATAGTTGGCTTAACACTGATTGGCTAGTTCAGTACAATAGTTAGCTTAACACTTTTTGGCTAGTTAAGTACAATAGTTAGCTTAACACTTTTTGGCTAGTTCAGGACAATAGTTGGCTTAACACTGATTGGGTAGTTCAGGACAATAGTTGGCTTAACACTGATTGGCTAGTTCAGGACAATAGTTGGCTTAACACTGATTGGCTAGTTCAGGACAATAGTTGGCTTAACACTGATTGGCTAGTTCAGGACAATAGTTGGCTTAACACTGCTTGCTAGTTCAGGACAACAGTGTGGTAAACACTGATTGACTAGTTCAGGACAATAGTTGGCTTAACACTGATTGGCTAGTTCAGGACAATATTTAGCTTAACACTGACTGTTGTTTTTATGACAATAGCTTCACTGTTTTTCAATTTTGGAAATGGTTGTTGCAATGATTTGCAACTACAAAGTACTGTTACAAATTACATAAAATGATTTCATTCATTGTTGATGCAATCATTGGGATTCACCAAAGATTTTCCCTGCAAAAACCCCCATGTATAATGTTTATTACATAGCTTAATCAATTCTCAATTTGAAATACAGTTTGCTTGTCCCTGAAGAATTAATGTTAATCAACCTATTCTGCAAAACCTCAGTAACTTGAACTACTAAAAAAGTAGTGTCAGTGTGACCCTCAGTAACATTGCTCATCCCGACATTCACCCAAGTTCTTGATACCTACCGCCCTCTTGTTGAAGTTTGCGAACTGTTTGACGCAGATGTCCCTCACCGTCTCCGGGTCCGATATCAACATCACCGGGTACCGCGCATGGAAGAGCCTGAAGAATACAATGTTGGTGCAAACAGTATACGATCCAACATTTGGGTTTTTTATAACTATTTTAGTTTTAACAGAATTGCGTTGTATCAAAGATAAAAAATGCATACCAACAGCGTTTTACAAATACTTCTCTGAATGGGTATTGAAAAAAAGTGTCTTGTGACGACAGGAGTGTATCAAACTTCCAAATATTTGAAACTATGTAGAAGTTAAGCTTTATGTAACTTTGCCTACGGTGGCTATGAGCTGGACAAGGTTCAAGGTATTTTTTATATGAGCTACAAACTTTACTCTTTCAGGAATCACAAGATCAATTTCAAGTTTGTGAACATTAAGCTGAATTAAACAAACCAATATGGTCCTATTTAATTTAGAGCAATAAAACTGGAAATATTCTGTATGAAATGGGTGTGTACATCACACGCAAATTTGGGACGATCTGATGAATATAATCTGTTTATCACTAAAGGGGGAATCGTACACCAGTGTTCAAGCTGCGGCATTGCGTAATTCATGCATACTATTTGGATCTGATGCAAAAGAAATTATCTGTATGCGCTCATAGGCTGCATTTAAGTAATTTCTTGTAAATCAGTTTTGTGTTTGAGTATCAAAATCTTACGTCATTTACAGATCAAAACGATGTCAACTAAATCTGGACGTTTATCTTTTTGTCATTCGCAACATCTCTGTTATTTTCGTTAGCAGATGAAGCCGAATGTTGTAAGAATGAGAAACCTCGATAATACAGTAAATATCATTAGCTGATTTGTGTTAGCCAGTCGTATCACTTGTCATAAAACAAACACTTGAAAAAGGTTGCTATTGCACTCAATAATCTGATATACTAGTAAGTTGTGATGACTGAAACTGACCCTGGTTTTCACAATATCTGCATCTGTAGGTTATCACATTAAGCACTGGTGTTGATTGTTTTATACCACCAGTTCAACTGATAAAATTCCCAATTCACATCTGATTTATCAATACATATTGTAAGATACCAATAACTTGTCAATTGAACACATCAATAAATATTGTAAGATACCAATAACTTGTCAATTGAACACGTGTGTTTTGTTCAGAAATATTAATCAAAAGAAAATATTAAGAAAGTGGTGTATGAATTTTACATATATTACTCTATTCCTGACCTGAAGAAATATCCTTTTTGGAAAAATGAACAGTTTTAAAACAAAGTAGTGATGTTTAATATTTACATTAACATCACTGGTTGACTGACATACTGATGTATGTATCAATAGATGTGTATTATTATTAATGAGTAACACAAATATTGGAACCTACCCAACGACACGTCCATATTTGTTAATGTACCTAACATCAGATTTCGCTACTCCCTGAAAGTTGAAACAGAGAGTTAACCAAATAACAATGAGGGCCTTCTGACCTAAAGTGTGTGTGTGTGTGTGTGTGTGTGTGAGAGAGAGAGAGAGAGAGAGAGAGAGAGAGAGAGAGAGAGAGAGAGAGAGAGAGAGAGAGAGAGAGAGAGAGAGAGAGAGAGAGAGAATTATAAACAATTATAGATTTGGAACTTATAAACAATTATTTTTTTGAAAACATAATTTCTCTGTTCAAATTGCAAGTTCGTTTTAATTAGTTCATATTGATTTTCCTAGAAGGAGGCATGTGACAACACACAAAACATGGGCTCCCCCATGCTCTAAATATGTTTGACAAAATCGTCTGTTCTGTTGATAACTTCCAAGTTCTCCTGCATGGATCTGACCCGCATGCTCATGACAGAAGTACACAAAATGATATTATTGATTATAATATTCAATTTCACTACAGTGAAGTAATGTCTGATACTTACATCCTTCGCAAAATCTGCCATATTTCCCAGAATTCCTGGGGCTGGTCCAGGAAGCCCCATCTTCCTGAATGTGCTGTGGGTCCAGGTGATGTGGCTGACAGGGTAACAAGGGAAACGGTGCGTCAGATTGAACAGCAAATGTTGTATAACAGTAAACCCATGGTGCTGTTTCTTTCTGTTTTGCTGGACAACGGTGAGTCTATGAGTAAATCTAGTGTCACAGGGGCAGATATGATCCCAAATTGATATTTACACCATCAAGGAGGTTGCCATGCTCATCCCTCCATCCGCACACCATCCTCAGTATCCTGAATCTATTCTATTGTCTAAATCTCATTGGACTTCAAAGACATTGATTGAGAAATGTTTGCAATTCAGCTAGATTACTAGTATAAATGTGAAAAAAAAATCAGGGCCCATTCATTAATTTGCAGAGGTTTGGAGAGAAGAAAGAATATGACCTTCACCTTTGGCTTGTGATATTTTTATGTTATCTTATGTCTTTAAACGTTTTTCATGACAAATTGCAAAGCACTTTTGATATGAAATGTCCCCATGCAGGCTGTGAGTTTGAGGGGTGGTTCATTAGGTGTACTGGATTAAGGTGCTGCAGTTTGTTCTAGTCGAGTTGTTTCCCAAAGGTATGCCAGGATCCTAGGTTCACAATGATTATCATCACTGGTATATCACCACCATTCCTACTGAAACGTGATACTGTTCAAATAAGCTTTCGAATGATAGTCTAAAACATTCCTTACAGGTTGGTTCAATCCCGTGTACTTTAACATAGTGACCTATATATGGAGACTTCTTTAAGTTGTGTACCTGTCAGGCTGTTGGTTACTTACCTGTATAGAGCGATGGTACACCCCACGCCACCATGCAGCCAGACTGAAAGTGCAGACAACTCCACCAACAGAACTTCCATGTTCTCATGTGCCAACTTACTGGAATTTCAACTGCTGTCGAATCTCGACACCTTTTCAGTGCTGGACCCCTCGCTGCCTGACACACTATAAATAGATACACATCCGCGTGCTGACACAAATATCGTCCAATGAAAAGAAGCGTACTACAGGCTACACGAGAGCGTATATTGCACGGCCAGCATTTCATGGAGACCTGTTGACAAGACTTCAGCGGTTCGTATTGACACAGAGTGTGACTAAGACGAGCCAGTCGAGCCCATGATTTAACTACTGATATATCTGGCCTGTGTTTAACGCATCGGATGTGACCAGCTCGATCATTCTCAATGACTCATATCTAAACAAAACATGATGCCTATACCTATAGAGGGATGTCATTGCCACCCTCGACTGACGCTCTGTCCCTGAATAAATACACATCATTTTGATAGTAAAAATAAACCCAGGTAAATTGAAAAGGAGTCCCAGTCAGATGGGACCTGGGGGTATATGTAGGCTTACTTCATTTTGGGTTTCAGCATTGCAGGGAGGGCTAGGCAGTAGAGACTGTGCTATAGACTGTTGTGACACACACACACACACACACACACCCCACCCCCATTTTGTCAAGTAGATCATTATGTTTTTTAAAAACAATTTCTTATGTATCTACAATTCTTTTTTTCTTAGTGAGTGAGTTGGTTTACGCCGCTTTTAGGGGAATGGAACCCTCGTCTTCAGCGTGACGAGTGAACACCTTAACCACTAGGCTACCCTCACCAACCCTATTTTTCTTAGAACCACATAACTGATGTTGGTGGATGCAGCTACTGACAATTTCGATCAGAATGAGGAAACGATTGATGGGAAATGTACAACATACGCCATGGCGATGGTTATTTATCAACGGAATTTCCGTTCTGCTGATGTCCCACCTATTGATTGACTGCAAAAGAAATCCCTCTGTGAATTAGAGGCATCTGGAATGGGACAGAACATTGTGATATTCAAGAAGCCATCAATGCGTCCAGAACCTTGTCTGGCTGTTAATGATAACACTCAGCAATGTCTAAGTTACAAATCATCAGAAAGACAAGATTTCTCGTGGATACTTCTTCAATGTCTCTCTCAGGAAGAACATATTCCGTCATGGTCTGCATTCAGTTCTTTCCTCACCACTAGAAATGTGCTTGTTGCAACTGTTAGGTTCTTGCCAATTATCCATGCATCACCAACATATCTAGCTAAGGTATTCACTACTCTGCAAGTAGTACAGGGAATAGCGGTACGGTGACAGGTCCCCTAATAGCGATATTCTTGCGAACTACCGCCCCTGTCCGAGTACAAAATATTGGTGAATGATGGTGGACCATCATGCGACGTTCGTGAAACTATGATTTTGAGTCAGGTAGCATCGTGTCATGAGGTACAATTTGTAATTCCCCTCGCACGAATCCTCGACACGGCTCGTCATCGAGATAATACAGATTGGGTTCGTCATCTTTGATATCATCGACCATATTTGATCCATAGCACGTTTTCTACTATCTCCCTCGTGTTCACCTGCATGGTACAAATACCTCACGCTGACCTGGTCAGGTAGTGTTTACTCTTTTGTGCGTGGTGCGGACGATTCAGTGATAGATTTTATAGGAGCCATAAAATCTGTAAGGCACCGGTGACTTTCGGCAACCAAATTGCAATTGAACCAAAAAGCCCACGTTTCGAGACATTTCAGTTACTAGAGCGGACTACCAGGATTGGTACTTCCTTTTGCCAACAAATATCCTACATTTCTACAATAAGAGAAGTGCACTCTAATTAGAGACATGTAGGGGGGTAAATATATAGACAAAAATGCCAGGAACCAAGCTATCCGATGAAGCCTATGCCGAGATCTGATCGGGTGGTCTGTCCCTCGGAAAGCAAAGAGAAGTACCACATATCGCAAGTCAGATATATGCAAATCCAGTGCAAGAAACCTCCAATATGACAGAGGGCTTCAAGACCCTGCTAGAGAAGTGTCCACATCTATTCCTTTCCGAAAGAGAGAAACAAATCCTGGAGTGATAGCAGATTCTTCAACAGTTTCTCGAACCCTATTTGCTGTGCTCTCGGCGATTTGTCGAAGCCATTTTGTCTGCCTCTACCCACCCAACCAACTTCGACCTTGAGTGGACAAACTCAGACTCGTTCTTGACAGTGACTGCCTGGAAACTGAGCACAGACAACACAGATGCACCAACTGCCTCGCCACTCTACCACTGGTGCGTTTCCTCTTCAAGCTCGACAACTCTACTTGCAAATGCGGCACCACAGACCACTGCATTTGGAGCAAGAATTGTATTCTCTGGAAAAACAGAGATAAACTATACATTCCCGGCCCGCAACGACTCCCCCTACTCAACTTCTCCCACTCGAGGTGCTGAAACAATCATGATCCCTACTGTATCTCAAACATAGAGAAACTGTACGACAGTGACTGCCTCTTCTGGCACCTGTAATACAAACGCCTCCTCGACAAATTGGTGGACAATTGTCCATACGGGAAAGATTCTTGTATCTTCCAGCAGCTAGCGGGGAAAGCAGAACCACCACCACGGGGATGAGACAATGTTTGACTGGTCCAAGGATATGGAAGTGGCAGTGGCAGACGTTTTGCTATAGCTTCTGCAAGCATGCATATGAAAGCACACATAATTTTTTATTTTTTCGCCATGTGGAAGGGGTCCCTAGGTTTGGGCATTGCTGTCTTTTCATTGGCCGGTGTTCCGATCATCCAGTGAGCAGTGCTTCCAGGTCCTATGGACAACCTTCCAGACAAATATGGCGGCTATCGAAATGTAAGTAAACTTTTGAGTCGATTCTACCATCTGTGCCACCTTCTGTATATCCAGACGGGTCTCTTCTTGTTGCTCCTCGATGTTTTCTGTTTCCTCCTGGAGGTCATCATCATCGTCATTGTCCAGCCTAGAAAAGATGTCGACCAAAATCATTCATGGTTTGCTCGTAGAGCCTTTTGGACCTGATACCGCATTTCTTCTTCATCCAATAAATCTGTGCCATCCGCGGTGTGCTCCCGGCAGCAAAGGTTCATTAGATCACACTAGTCCCCTGCAGGAAGAAGTAGTTCTTCTCGAAACCATAGTCTACCATAGTTCGTAGAGGCTTTTGGACCGGATACCGCATTGCTTCTTCATCAAAGAAATCTGTGCCATCCGCGTTTTGCTCCCGGCAGCCAAGGTTCATTAGAGCACGCTAGTCTCCTGCAGGAGGAAGTAGTACTTCTCGAAACAACTTAGGATAACAGGAAGAAAACTGTCACCAACGTTTGCGTACCGGGACAACTACCTTAGTGCTACTTAGGATAATCCGAGGCTGATTTTGATCTTCATCTTGACACAATACCATTGTTTCAGGCTGCTGGTCGCACGCTGTATTCTAAATTCACCCTTGTCTATGTGTCTGAAATGAAGAATTTGGGCAAAACACAACCAGACTTATATGATCAGTTACAAGCAGGAGCTTTTCTGGTCAGGAGAACTGGTACCAACAGATCAAGCACTTGAACAAACAATCAATCGTAGATGCAAAAGTACAGGGGGTATAATTGGCTTCACATTGTGGAAGGGTGCCCTTACCAGATGGCTACTTACCAGGCACATAACAGGAGAATATTTATCTTCATTCGAGAACAAGAGCAATGGCAGAATCCTTTTGACTTGAATATTGTACCAAAGGACTTAATTAGCATTGTTACAGGCTTTGTTGCAGGGAAGGAGGTTGAGTGTTCTCTCATCAACTGTATTGACAAAGGATCACAGATTACACACCATCGACGATTGTTAGCTTTGGGAGCCTCTCACTCGCTTAAACTTATTTACTTTCTCAGATTGCAAAGGGAAGAAGCATAGTGAAAGTATTACCTCAGCTACAGATTCAGAGGGTTTGTTCCGGTGCTTGTTTTCAGTTGCATCTACAGAGATGCTGACCTAGCAAATCTACTAACACATGAGCTAGCAAGTGTTCCTCTATCTCTGTGTACCAATGAAGGAATACCATGTAAAACAAAGAAGGCAGAGCTTGGTAAGAAAATAGAATCAGTAATCTCCAGACTGATGCACAAGGTAAATCACAAACATCATACCTAATTGATGGCATGGCAATGCCAGGACCTTCAATGAAAGATATTTCAAAACCTTTGATGATATTGCTGAGCTTCTTAGAAAGCGCCATTGTTTCCAGTCACCAACCCATGTTGTATCTGGATCCCGCAATGTTCCACATTATCATCGGTGTCTTACCAACAACGCTAACAAAACAGCAATCGTGAACCATGAAAGTTCCTATGTTGGTTCTAACATGCACGAGAGAATCAAAGATGAACAGAAGCTAATGGTTTGTGGTGGATTCACTGATGGCAAAGTTGTCAAATCAGTCAGGTCACAAGGTATTGAAGAAATCATCCACTTGTTCTCAACACAGGAGGCTGACACCAAAACTAATTCCGCTTGCAATCTATGAGAGTTCCTCGAATCATGCACTGTGGTGAGATGTAATGACACTGATGTCCTGGTACTTTTGTTGTACTATTGTACCCTTGGACTTATGGAAGGAAGGTGTTACATGCATTGTGGATACATGGGCAATACTGTGAACCAAGCGCGCTTCATACCAGTTTTAGAGATATGTCACATCTTGGGTGAAAGTGTGTGTCTTTGTCTATCAACAGCACATGTGTTCACTGGATGTGACACAACATCTTGCATATATACGATAGGCAAGAAGACACCTTTCAACACACCGTGTAAGCATATCGGAATGTTGACTGGCCTAGAACAGTTTGGTCTCTCTAATTCGGTACCGGTGAAGGTCCGGGTTAGAATGTGCCTTCAATAACCCATGCTTGTGGTAAGAGGCGACTACCGGGATCGGGTGGTCAGGCTTGCTGACTTGGTTAGTATGTCATCGGTTCCTAATTGCGTAGATCAGTGCTTATGTTGTTGATCACTGGGTTGTCTGGTCCAGACTCGATAATTTAAAGACTGCCGCCATATAGCTGGACTATTGCTGAATGCGGCGTAAAACTAAACTCACTCTGTTTCGGACACAACACCAACTGTTGCTGGCGCTGTATGGAAATGTCAGAGATGAATTTACGACTCTTGACGAGCTGCAAGTACAAACTGCAACCACCACAGATAAGCCTGCCTCGTGTCTTCCCCCCGACTTAAGATGCTTTCAGGCAGCATGTAATGGGATGTCAATTTGTGTGGTGTCACAGCCATGTTAGTCAGCCGATTTGCCACCTCCTACTTCTTGTTGATGGAAATTGAATGAAGGAAATTCCATAGTTCCTGTGATGTTCTTGAAAGATGCTGCACCTAATGAGAGATTTGATCCATCTATACTGCGTTGACTCTCATGATCAGTGCTCAACTTGAGGAGAGTGCCAGTGCTTGCCACATGGTATCAGTGCATGTAATTGTGGTTCAGCCTGTAAAAACGGAAAAGCTTACTCTGAAGTACAATAAAGAGACCCTTGGCAGAATTTGTTTAAATGTTTTTCATATGAGCTTGACGCAGTTTCAGTTTCTGTCCTTCGGGTTTTCAGGTGTCAGGACTTCTCTTCATTAAAAGTGTGCTCAGAAAGGCTGTTGGTATATGTCTTTATCGCTGAGATCATTTGTTTTGTCACTGCAAATTGATTTTCTGACTGAGATGTCTGGAAACCAGTTAGTCTAACATTATGATCTTTCCTGTGCTCTTATAAATGATGTTGTGAGGGATGATTACATCTGATGATATTTACATAACTGTAAAATACAACATAAAGATGCATTCATTTGTGTCCTGGCAACAATTTGTGTCTGAAGTGATCACATTTTTTGCTGTGCATTACAAGTTATAATGGCGTTCTGTATAAAACATGTGATTGAGAATAAAATATAATGCCATGTTCATGTAACCTTGACCTTTGAACATTTATATTTTCTTGTTTGTAAACAACCAACTTACATGTTATAAGTCAATCACTGACATAATTATGTCAAGTAAGGTTTTCATGATTCATCGACTCATTTGAACCATGACTTTGACCTTTGAAAATATCTATAATATCTGAAGGTCATACATAATTAGATCCCCACCATTTAACAGTGGGACCCCAAAAAGAATAACACTAATTGAACATGTAATGCAGTCGGCTCTAAGACATTTTATAAACTGCCGGTATTGACTTTTAGTCCAGGTTTGACCTTGAAGGTGTTTCTTCAAATGTACTTTATCAACCGGAGTCATGAATCACACGGACACCTGTGAGCACTCTTGAAATCTATGTTTAGTTACATAAAGGCATAATATAATGCATTTCCATGATACAATTAAAAATCCATGGTAACCATGGAAACATGATGACTCCCATGTGTCTTAGCAATTACTAGCCTGAGATGTATTTTGCTAGAAAGCTAAGTCTGTGAGGTGTCTTATAATAACACACACACGGTGCTGTATTTAATAGATACACAGCAGTTAATAAAGATGCGAGATATAAGATAGAATGTCAAGTAAGAATAGCAACTGTAATCGGATGCTTGGATCAGCACAAACATTCGCAAAAATGATGAAATCACTATTCATAGCGGAGACTCAGCCATTTATATGTAGCAGTTATGTTCTCTGAAACACAGCATGGTTACCATAGAAACGCCCCAAAATGACTTGTTGCCTGTCACTTTCAAATCTGGCAACAATGGTTTTGGAAGACTAGAGATTCCAAGCTTTCCAACGGTACCAAATACATCTTGCTATACCTTCGGTAGACGTGTTCCAATTGTTTACACCCCAAACCACTGCTCTATCAATAAACATTTTTTAACCCTTTTGAATATTTGCTACCACCACGAAGATCTGCACCCGAGACGGCTCCACTCAGGCTCGAGCCCTAAGCTTCCACGCTCTCTTTTTCTTGTTCGGTTTCTTTCGTTTTAAGGCTTGCTGCCATAAATCAGTTCTGTTCGGAAAGTTATTATGGCTAAAATGGCGAAAAGGGAGAGCAAAACGCCCATTACAGGTTCTACTACACTAAATACAACTTAGCTGCTCCCTGAGACAGTATCGTATGTAAACGTCAGTCCTGATGGAGGCATATGACAGCTGTGATTAGATGATATTGTGTAAGATGTTTATGTTTTTTTAAATGTACATCCATCCAGTCATTAAGACTGACCACATTTTGTAATATCTACTACTGCCTTTTTTAACACGATGACTGAAACACGCTGAATGTGTGCACAGATATTTTCAGGTAGGTGACATTTCAACCTCCACACTCAGGCGCAGTGATAACATGGACTGTGCAAGATGTGAGGAATCTGTCTGGCCTGTGGCAGAGGTACTATCCTGGCCCAATGGAACTCTGGGTAGGAGAGTGTTCAGCTTCCAGTACACAGAAAATTATGGAATCCTGGAAGGGACATTGTCGCGTTGTCGCCCTCTCAAATACAAGCAAAATTAAACAAACGCGACATTTCGCCCATTTGTCGCATTGTCTCCTCACCGCTCCTCTCCTTCTGCTCCTCTCCTCTCCACTTTTCTCCTCTCCTCTCCTCTCCTCTCTCCTTCCTCTCTCTCCTCCTCCTCTACCTCTCCTCTCCTCTACACTCCTCTCCTCTCCGCTCCACTCCACTTTCACTCCTCACTCACTCACTCAAGGTTTAGGGAACTTGGTAAATTAGCAAGATATTTCATTACAATAATGTGTTGTGACGTCTGTTTTTCAGTTCTATTTGAATCCTATATTATTTATAATAATAATAATATACCAAGTGATACACATGTACTTGTATCGTTTCAAACATACACCTACTCAATCATAATAATTTTCATCAAAATGGCCAGTTTCAATACATCCACCCCATTCACCAAGAACTCTTAACCCACAGACTTCACGGCCGCATTTATTATTACTCTGAGTTCGATCCCTGTGTATCTTAGCCCTTTAAAAACATCTAAACATAATCATCCTTGTAATAGTTTTGAAATTCCGCGGTAACTAATAAAACGCGACGCGACAATGCGACAACGCGACGATATTCGACTAAAATGCGATTATAACGTATTTGACGCGACAATGCGACAACGCGACATTTTGATGTTGCGTTGTCGCATTGTCGCGTGTCTAAAACCTTTGTTAAAATATTGATTATAGAATACATTATATAACCACAGGAGTTCGAATCACTGTTTGGACAATACAAATAAAAATCTAGACTTTTGCAATTGTATTATGTTTTTTTAATGTTATGATTAACCTATATTTCAAATTTGAACGAGATCGGTGAAGAAATGAATTTTTAAGAAAATTCTACCGTTACACTCAAAACCTTATCGAAAACCGGACAGCCCGACTATTTTAACGTGCGGTTCAATCAAAACTTACGTTTTTCACAAAACATTGTTTTGAGCTTGTAAGTTATTCTTTTACCTTTCTGCTCATTGTATTCAATTTGTCTACCCGCTTTTGATATTTGAACACTGACCCTCGCATTAGCACTACCCTCTGCTTTGAAAAAATGTCTGGCCTCTCTTCGGTAAACATTGACAGTTTCCGTAAATCTTTCCGTGTACGAAAACGTTATTTATGCAGGTTCGAGACACAAAAATCGTTACAATAACAAAGACCCCATTTTCAACACCGACATGTGCGTTGATATTTCCTGCCAGCTCGGTATTGTGTCAAAATCGTACACATAAAACATGGATCTGAACGATCACATTGATTGAATATAGTTAGCATCTTTATTTTAACATAGTTGATGACGTATAATTCGATGATTTGGTCCCATTTTCTCCTGTTGTTTGCTGGAAATAAACTAAACACCCAGTAACAGTAACTAGAAAATTGTTGTTTACCACATTATGTAATCAATAATAAATAGATCTAATACATGTGTAACACATAACTGATTAATTCAACCATTTATTTTTGACAATGTATGTGAAGAAGAATATATTTATTATTTTTTACTCATTTTGCATATGTCATTGCAAAATAACATCTATTTCTATTCTTCCATTTTGCATGAGGTTGATCACGGTGATGGAATATACATAAAGATCTTCAGCGACCATGGCATTACAACATCTGCGTGAAAAGATGCTAAAAGCGGCGTAAAACCAAACTCAGTCAGTCAGTCTTCAAATCATGAGACCATGTATAAGTATTTCCACACAAAGAACAGAAATCCGTCTTGATGTTTCTCCTCAAAAGGTCAGTGACAGAACAACAAGGTTCTGGGCTATTCATACCTCCATTCATTGGCTCTTCTCTGATTCTCCCATGACCATAGACCAGACTGGTTACACCATCTTCGGGAAGATATCGCTTGTCATTGAAGGGAGACGACCAAATATCAGTGCATAAAATGGGTTAATATGGGAAATGCTAATGGAACTATATTATTAAATTAATTGTTGTGATTGCACGTGTAAAAATGACTGTAAAACTTAGTGATAACGTTTTTTCGGTTTTTATCAACATGGTTTACAACCACTGACCTAGTTCTACAGGTCACGTCTGTTGTACATAGCCAGGCGTGTATGCACAGGCTAAGACTCGAAATATATTATAAGATACAAGTGGACAGACATTACACTATATATAAAACTATGTATAAACCTGGGACAGCCTTCTGTTCAGTTGGGAAGACGTATGTATGTAGCCTGTTACAGATTCGTAGGACAGTAAGGACTGAGTTTTTATGACAAGGCATGCTTACATGACGATCTGAAAAAATATGACTGTTGATCTCACAGATTATATGGATTATGCGATACTGTGGATAAATAATAATGAACAGGTGACGTCACTGGCGTTGGGTGTTCTGGTACTCTTATTTCTACCACTACTAAATGCAGCAAAGACGCACCGTGTCTTGACTGACAGCGAATCCCTCTTGTATGCATTTCAGATGCATAAGCTTGTAACCACATATTTGTCCTGATTCTTCTATAACATTTGTTATATTTGGGATTACACTTTCTTAGTAAAGTACAATTCTAGTACTTTTGTTGGGTTGAGTCCCATCAAGGATGGCATCCAATCGCCAGCCATCCGCCAGCACACGAAGTCAGCCGGCTCACCCACCGCGACTTCCAGCCACCGCTGGCGATTAGGTGCCTGACTCTGAGGGTGTGGGTTCGAAACCCGGATGGGACTCAACCCGACAAAAGAACTAGAATCTGTACTTTACTAAGAAAGTGTAATCCCATATACTAGTATAACATAGGTTACATCTGACCACTTTCTAAATGACACTGTGTAATCACTGGTTCTTCTACCTCTTCTACCTCTTTCACTAGTATGTCTTCGCCTACACAGATTCAGTCGTTTTGGTTTCCTTTTCAAAGTCTTCATGCTGATAATGATGCCATTTACATGGGCCAAACAAGACACAATTTCTTAAAACTGGATGTCCAACATGAAACAAATGCATATGCTTTCATCCATGACTTCATCCAAGATGCTAAACCCAAACAGAAGAAGTGAATGACTACTGGTTGACTTTTTCATACATATTTATAAGATCCTTAAGTCCTAATTAGGATATATGAAGTCCTAATTAGGATATATTAAGTCCTAATTAGGAGATACTAAGTCCTAATTAGGAAATAGTATCACCTTATTAGGAGATAGCTATGTCCTAATTAGGAGATGTTAAGTCCTAATTAGGAGATAGTATCACCTAATTAGGAGATAGCTAAATCCTAATTAGGAGATATTAAGTCCTAAGGAGATATTAACTCCTAATTAGGAGATAAAAAAAATTCTGACTGTGGCACTAGGACGCTTCCGTACATTGTCGCGTGTCGCGTTTTAGTGAATTTTTAGACTTCTTTTTACACATCTTAGCTAGGGCGACGCGCGACAACGCAACATATTTTGACCTTGAAAATTGTCGCTATGTCGCGTGTCGCCATTTGGAGGAATAGAAAAATATTATTCAAAACGCGACATCGCGCCAATACGACAAATGGGCGAAATGTCGCGTTGTCGCGATGTCGCGTGTCGCGTTTTGGTTTATTTTACCTCACTTTACTTGTTTTTGACAACGCGACAATGCAACATAGCGACAATGTCCTTTCTAGGATTCCACAGAAAAAGAATCGGTTAACCAAGTCAAAATATGTTTTTTTATTTCAGCTCTCAGACCAAACTGTGTATATATGTACGTGTAATGGTTTTCAAGTAATTAAACGCCCTGTTTATTGTTCAAGAACACATAAGGTTACTACGGAAGTTTATGGGAAAAAGTAAGGTTTTGTGTATCCAAACTCGCTTGGGACACGGAACCATGCTGAGGTATAGATCTACTGTTTCTTTTCAAGTGTGACTTATGATTTCGCACATCGGGTCAGCAAAATCAATTAAAAACCATCATCAATCAAGGCAAAGACGTATATATTCGTCTTTGATCAAGATAATCCGCTCAAATTGAATGTTATACAATTTCGTTACACTGTGTACAGAAATGAGAACGTTGTAACACTTTATATACACGTGTACATGTTGGGGACCGCCACGTCAACACAGCGCGGTACTGGACGAAACACAGAACCACCCCACCAGGTTGTAGGAAGGTTGAATTTATTTTAAACGTTAAAGACTTTACAAGGAAATACTCCCTGTTAAATTTCAGCAGCAGTATTTTGCACTTAAAAGTGAATCTATATGGAAACACGTGCTTGGCTTTGACACTAACATCAACATCAGCATTGTACTGGCGTATGCATACTTCTGGCGTAACGACAGCATTGTGCCTCCGATATCGTATTTTGTGGAGAAACAACGCATTGGTGTACGGCCGTGACCGCAGTGGCGTGACGTCATCAGCAGTGTGACGTCACTGTCATTATACATTTAGCGCCACATCAGCTTCGTCTGAGGTCACAGAGTTCACCGACATATAAACAAACAAAT
This sequence comes from Haliotis rubra, assembly GCF_003918875.1. Classification (NCBI taxonomy): domain Eukaryota; kingdom Metazoa; phylum Mollusca; class Gastropoda; order Lepetellida; family Haliotidae; genus Haliotis; species Haliotis rubra. The sequence goes on along the minus strand of NW_025766337.1, from coordinate 1,313,743 downwards.
TGTTGCATAGTTCAAGAATAATTTTAAACTTATTTGCCATTAAATAAACACAGAAATATGTTACGAGATGTGGTGTTTATATACTAACCTCATAATATCTGTATTTACACTCAGTCAACAATCTTCTTACCTGATCATGAAAACATCCACATGAAAACAAATGACAAAATGTCTGAAAATGTTTTCAACAAGTTTTATTTCTCCTCAAACACAACAATAATTCTAACCTTGGTCCCACAATGTAAATACGACGACGTGCACGGCACACACCACGTCACTGTCAGTAACAGCCTCATCACTGTCTACACCACACCACACGACTTCACCGAGCAGCACGTGACACGAGATCCACCAGTTGATGTCCCCTGCCACTCGCCACGTCGGCCGCTGTCTCCCCGTCGTTGTTCCTGGCGTTGACGTCCACCCCGTCCTGGGACAGTATCAACTCCACCGTCCCCACGTCGCCTCCCACACAGGCCCAGTGAAGGGTGTTGTTACCGACCACGTCCACCAGTGACACATCAGCTCCTCTACTCAGTAGCAGCTCCACCATCTCTCTGTATCCCCCAAGTGCTGCCATCATCACCGGTGTCAGGCTCCTCCCTCCTCTATAGTTGACGTCTACCTGTCCGAGATCCAGGACACGCTTCACCTCGGCCATGTCCCCATCACAGCAGGCATCAAGGAGGGCGTCAACATGGCGGGGGTTGGAGTCTTTCTGTGTCACTGTAACAGAAACTTGTACATTGTACACGTGATGTCACTGTCTATCAATACAATACAGCAAATAATTGTACATTGTATCTAATATGCGTGGATCGAATGTCAGGTGTAAATTTTGTCAATTTTGTAACGTCTGGAACAGTGCTTATCTGGTGAATGAAAACACATTTCACATTCTGTATTTACTGTTTCAACTCCCTCACAATAACTTATCCTGATCTGTGATACAAGTGTTGACACTGGCTTGACATTCCAGTACCACAGTCCTGCCTACTGCTCTCACCTCAATGACGTGGAACACTAACTTATCCTGATCTGTGATACAAGTGTTGACACTGGCGTGACATTCCAGTACCACAGTCCTGCCTACTGCTCTCACCTCCTTGATGTGGAACAATAACTTATCCTGATCTGTGATACAAGTGTTGACACTGGCGTGACATTCCAGTACCACAGTCCTGCCTACTGCTCTCACCTCCTTGACGTGGAACACTAACTTATCCTGATCTGTGATACAAGTGTTGACACTGGCGTGACATTCCAGTACCACAGTCCTGCCTACTTCTCTCACCTCCTTGATGTGGAACAATAACTTATCCTGATCTGTGATACAAGTGTTGACACTGGCGTGACATTCCAGTACCACAGTCCTGCCTACTGCTCTCACCTCCTTGACGTGGAACAATAACTTATCCTGATCTGTGATACAAGTGTTGACACTGGCGTGACATTCCAGTACCACAGTCCTGCCTACTGCTCTCACCTCCTTGATGTGGAACAATAACTTATCCTGATCTGTGATACAAGTGTTGACACTGGCGTGACATTCCAGTACCACAGTCCTGCCTACTGCTCTCACCTCCTTGACGTGCAACAATAACTTATCCTGATCTGTGATACAAGTGTTGAAACTGGCGTGACATTCCAGTACCACAGTCCTGCCTACTGCTCTCACCTCCTTGATGTGGAACACTATCGTCAGCTGCTCTCACTGTGGCGGTGGTCCCCATCTCCTTAACGTCACTCGAGGCTGAAGAAAAACAGTTAGGTTTCAGAAATGACAAACGAGTTCTACACTTTATATCAGATCTACATTATATCAACATTATATTTACTATATACAATATATTCAGTTGATTTAGTATTGCGTCAATACGTGAATATCCAGTTGGTCTGTAATACTAGATCTATACATCAAATACTCAGGTTTTAGTACAATGTCTATACAATATATTCACATGGTTTTAAGTACCAGATCTACGCAGTACATTCATGTGATTAATTCTATAACAATAACAATCAGGTACAAGTTTGTTCATTAGTCTGAGCTAGTTTTCTAATATTTAAGTTACCCCCAGAGCCAGTAAAGTTGGGTCTGTATCTAATACTTATTTTATCACCAAACAAATTTACTATACTGTACCAAACACAATGTTCAGACAGTCTCCAAGTTTTACCTCCATGTTGTTCAGCTTCATCCCCGGCTTGTTGATAGACCCCTGTCTTGAAGTCACCAGACACTGGAGGAGAGAATATGATACTTAGAAGATTAGACTTCATGTAATCTACATTCTAACAGAGAATGGTAACAATATGTTCCACCTGCCCTATTGACAGCTATCAATACATACACTGCTTGTAAAACATATGGATAGTTCAACGACTAATTTTAACTAATATAACATGGAACATGTTGGTGATAATATATCATTGCATTGAAACGAAAGGTTTAAGAAGTTAATAATGTGTTTTTTTTCTTCTCTCTATCACTTGTCGCTTTCTAACAGAAGAGAAACAGGTCTCCCTGCAGATACAACGGTCTCATTCAGTACTGCAAGTGCACCAAGTTTACCGTCACGTTTACAGGGATTGGGATAGAGAACTTTGACCGCCATTTTCAGGATTATTAGCCATTTTCTGAATTTAGAATGGGCCACTGCCCTTGTATCAATAGTAAACTTCCAAAATTTTAATGGGCCATTGTTTATTATATGTGCAAAATGGCCCACGGCCCCTGCCTTTTCCAATCCCTTCTTTTAACCCGCATGGTCTATCAGCTGGTTTGTTTACCGCTTTCTGCCGCGCTGTGATTACGTCGCGGTTTAAAAATGTATACATTGTATAAAGACTGTCACAACGTCCGTATTTCTGCATACAGTGTAACCAAATTGTATAACATTCAACTGGGGTCGATTGTCGTTTCAACATCACGTTTTATCAACAAATCCCAAAAGTAAGCCATCAGTATAAGTGCGGGCATTCAAGCTATTCATGTGGTTAGTCAAGTCAAGTAAGCGCCCTTGTTTGAAATGTACAGTCTGTAGATGTCCAACAATCAAAGCATCGTGTCACTGACCACTTACTTGTTCTTCGGGTGTTACGAACTGTTGTTAATGGTTAAAGTCTAATTAAGATCTTGAAACCTGATTAATTTTCATGAATTAACAAGAATTTTAATAGTTATGTTTCAAAGGCGCATAAAAAAAGAATAGGCTGTTTTTAGAATTTCAAAGTAACTTGCGTAGATAAAAGAAGAAACTAGTTTTTTTACAATACATGCCAGTTGTAGATTTAATCAGTACATTGATCGAAAGTGAAACTTACGAAAATACTACATACATACAAATCTCAAGAAATGTGTTTCAATTAAAACATACTAAAGATTTACTACTTAAAATCAATTTAAAACCAGATATCGCCGTCTCACCGTATTTCGCATTTAGAAGTAGAGCTTTGCCCAAAATATAATTTTGGGGAGTGTATGTAATGCGCCTTTTATCATATTGTTTTCTACCTTAGAAATCTAGTATAACTATGTTCTCTTAAGGACAAACAACGCGATGGTTTATTTCAAGTGAAGTTTTCCATTTAATTTCATTTTACCAAATGAAATGTTTGAAATAGATATTGACCGCAGATAAATGAAACTAACGTTAATGTTTTCCCCATAAAACTAAAAACAAAATAATTAAATACTGAACTATGGAAATGAAGCTGGCAACATATATTGTAATTTTCTGTATTTTCCCCATTAATCTATATTCGTGAATTCTTCTGTGTCGTTTGTCATGACTAAACTACAGTCTGAAGGGAACACATACAAGTTCACATTGTGAAAGTAATGAAAAGACCAACACAAAATGCATTCATCTAGCTCCAAGACAGATTTGTCTCCATCTCTGCACAAACCCACATCTACATGCAGACCCAGTGCTTCGCGACTTGAATTCCTGCACAACGTTCACATTTTAGCAGACAACAAATGTGCCTCAGAAAAATAGCCTCGACAGCCAGGGTGGTAAACATACATATTTGCCGTAGTATTTACACGTGTTGAAATAACATCTTATACATTTTGATGAAACTTAACAGATATGGCGACATACAAACGAAACAATAACCCATGTTTATGATGACTGCCTCCACATTTTCAGTTCACTTACCCTGACATTACATCTCATACAAGATTCACATTCCCCGCACTTCTGCCTCTCCGAAAACCTGCCGTGTCATGGCCCAGTGCTCGATATATGACGTCACTACATGACGTAACTTGCCAGATAGATGCAATTTCGCGGCAGTGACCAGCGAGCAGTTCTATGTTCTTTAATCTTATTTGTGACTGGCGGAACGTGACGGAAATACGAGGCTTGTTATAATCGTTGTTGGGTTGAACTTTCTATACCAAACATGCTGACATTACTGCCCTTACTTAGCACTACAAAAACGTCCATAAATATCGATATTATTCATCTTGTTAGATCTTCTACGAATTCATTTATTTCGCTTCTATATTCCTCCGTTGTATTCCCTGCTAAATATATATTTGTTCTTTGTTTTAGTGAAAAGTGAAATATATAATCATCGATAGCATTTGCTCGTGCGTTAAAAAAGATATCTGTGAGCTGGCTTATTATTATAGTATCTAAAGTTGTTGAAGTCATGGGCTCAATTACATGTCATTAATAATGGGAATTTGATCATTTAAAGAGTAAAATGGCAAAGAGATCAAGTTCGCACGATATAAACTTTCACACAGTCTTCACTGAGATTTTGCCAATCGAACGCTCTCACCAGATGAAACATAATATAATAATATTTCTTATAATGTGACTAAAACGTGTGTTGCTATGTGCGTACGTACGGGTGGGAACGGGGATGGGGTTCAGGGAGAAGGCGCATTGATGTGCGTGTTTGTTGTAGGAGGTACGGTGTTCTGTGTGTGCGTGTGTGTTTTAATGGGGAAAAGGTGTGCTGTTATATGTGTACGTACGTGTGTGTTGGATGGGGGGAGGAGGTGTATTGATGTGTTTGTACGTGTGTGTTGGATTGAGGAAGAAGGTGTTTTGTTGTTCGTGTCAGTGTGTGTCGGATAGGGGAAGGAGGTGTGTTCCTGTGTGTGTACGTGTGTTTTGGATGGGGAAGGAGGTGTGTTGATGTGTGTGTACGTGTGTGTTGGATGGGGGAAGGAGGTGTGTTGATGTGTGTGTACGTGTGTGTTGGATGGGGAAGGAGGTGTGTTGATGTGTGTGTATGTGTGTGTTGGATGAGGGAAGGAGGTGTGTTGATGTGTGTGTACGTGTGTGTTGGATGGGGGAAGGAGGTGTGTTGCTGTGTGTGTATGAGTGTGTTGGATGAGGGAAGGAGGTGTGTTGATGTGTGTGTATGAGTGTGTTGGATTAGGGAAGGAGGTGTGTTGATGTGTGTGTACGTGTGTTTTGGATGGGGAAGGAGGTGTGTTGCTGTGTGTGTATGTGTGTGTTAGATGAGGGAAGGAGGTGTGTTGATGTGTGTGTACGTGTGTGGTGGATGGGGGAAGGAGGTGTGTTGCTGCCTGTATACGTGTGTGTTGGATAGGGGAAGAAGGTGTGTTGATATGTGCGTATGTGTGTGTTGGGTGAGGGAAGGAGGTGTGTTGCTGTGTGTGTACGTGTGTGTTGGGTGAGGGAAGGAGGTGTGTTGCTGTGTGTGTACGTGTGTGTTTGGTGAGGGAAGGAGGTGTGTTGCTGTTTGTGTAAGTGTGTGTTGGATGGGGGAAGGAGGTGTGTTCCTGTGTCTGTAAGTGTGTGTTGGATGAGGGAAGGAGGTGTATTGATGTGTTTGTACGTGTGTGTTGGATGGAGGAAGAAGGTGTTTTGTTGTTGGTGTCAGTGTGTGTTGGATGGGGGAAGGAGGTGTGTTCCTGCGTCTGTAAGTGTGTGTTGGATGGGGGAAGGAGGTGTATTGATGTGTTTATACGTGTGTGTTGGATGGAGGAAGAAGGTGTTTTGTTGTTGGTGTCAGTGTGCGTTAGATTGGGGAAGGAGGTGTGTTGCTGTGTGTGTACGTGTGTTTTGGATGGGGGAAGGAGGTGTGTTGCTGCGTCTGTAAGTGTGTGTTGGATGAGGGAAGGAGGTGTTTTCCTGTGTGTGTACGTGTGTGTTGAGTGAGGGAAGGAGGTGTGTTGCTGTGTGTGTACGTGTGTGTTGGATGAGGGAAGGTGTGTTGCTGTGTGTGTACGTGTGTGTTGGGTGGGGGAAG